>NW_010297427.1:0-1882 GCF_000700745.2 Antrostomus carolinensis | reverse complement strand
AGGGCCACGAGGATGATCCGAGGGCTGGAGCACCTCTCCTACCAGGACAGGCTGAGAGAGTTGGGGCTGTTCAGCCTGGAGAAGAGAAGGCTTTGGGGAGACCTTATAGCTGCCTTCCAGTTCCTGAAGAGGCAAACAGGAAGGCTGGGGAGGGACTTTTTACAATAATTATAATAGAACAAGGGGTAATGGCTTCAAAATGAACGGGGGTAGGTTTAGATTAGATAAGAATTGATGAAAATATCCAGTTCTTAATTTTTCCTTAATTAAATCTTATTTTAAAACACTAAAAAAAAAAAAAAAAGGAAGGAAAAAAGTATTTGACAATATTTCCTCTAAAAATAGATGTAGTGATTTTCCTCTGCGGAATAATCCAAGTTGTCTCTACAGCATGACCAAGAAGAATCAATGTCTGTGCTCCCTCTTCTGGCTCTGTAGCAGCATTGACCTAAGCAAATCCCAACCATGCTGACATCAGGGCCGAGGCCTGTGCACAACAGAGAGAACAACGGACAGCACCCAGCTATTCCAGCTTCCTTAAAGAGAATAAATTACAAGTTACTTCAAGAGGAAATTAAAATGGTTAAAAAAATATTTTTAGTTCCAAGTTTCCTCAAAGTTGAAAAATATAAACACGCATTGCACAATGGATGGCAGCACTTTTTCAATATTTGTAATACTGCAGTAATCTTTAATAATCCCATCAGCTACAGAAATCCTGATCTCTGCGGTGTGCAATCCGAAAACTTTAAAATAATAGTTTATCTAATAAATTGTTCACAAAGAAGATGTAAAGAACCTTTTAAAGACTAAAATTAGATGCTTTTTAATTGTCTAATTGTAGACCAAATAACTCCCCAAAACAAATAGTAACAGAAATGAAAAATAGATATCTAAAAATAGATAGCTTCTAGTCCAATGCTAGTCCTGCTGGAGCAGGGGGTTGGACTAGATGATCTTTCGAGGTCCCTTCCAATCCCCAACATTCTGTGATTCTGTGATTCATCCTCTCAGGAACGATTTATTTTCATATTTCTGTAGGAAGAACTCATACAACCAAGACTTCATGGCTTCATGTGATTCTGTATACAGTACTCTATTGTGAAGAAGGATAGTGTAAACAATACAAATTTCACCTCAAATAAGATGGAAGGTATGCTTTAAAATTATTTGACAGTGTTTCTAACATGTTCTAAACAGAGCTCTTCTATCTGTAGTACGAAGCCACCCTTGCTGGGTTAGTCACCTGGCTTGTCAGAGCAGTCTTCAGCGATGGCTGGCATTCAGTTTTAACTGAAAAGACTATTTATTGATAATCAAAACTAAATTAGTGGTTTCAAGACAAATGGATAAAGTACATTCTGCCACCTGCGATTATTCTTTTCATTTACTACAAGTTCGATTATGATCTTAGATGGCTGAGCCATCTCAGAGGCAAAGGAGGCTCATACTATGGCTCAGGAATGTCTTTGATCCAGCATGGTGTGTCCTGCACAAATGCTGGCTCGGAAAAATAATTTTTCTCTATGCTTGTTCAATTTAATGGGAATAAGGGGTAGCAGTAAGGGCAAAATCAAGATCCTGTTTGCTTCCTCCTTTGGTTTGTGGATGGATGACTAACATCTGGAATGGAAAGGATACTGTATCTTCTATTTCTGCATAGGATTTGCATAGCAAAATATACTAGACAGTGCCACCTCAAAATCTGCCACTCCAGGATTCAACAGTCCACGTGCTGTGCAGTGTGGCCCAGAACTGTCGGCTTACGGCCAGACATGGGGCAGAGCATTAACTGGCGTATAAGACACACAGTAGACAGGAGTTGGGAAATAACATTTAGGATGGACCTACTTACAACCCCAGGTTCCAGTATAGGCTGGGG
>NW_010297426.1:0-16800 GCF_000700745.2 Antrostomus carolinensis | reverse complement strand
TCTATGATTCTATGATTCTATGATTTGCATCCATTGTAAGAAGTGAGTTAATATGCAGAATACTGTTAATTCATCAACCTGAAACCAAAGACTCAAGCACAGCCTCAGAAATAATAAGATATACTTCAGTTTAATATAAATTACACTTAGCTGCATTGAAAATTTCATAATAATCTAATTTAAAGCACAGCACCACAGGGAGAAAATCTTTCTAGACAGCTATTTAGGTAGGTTTGCTCTGACATTAGCAGAGATGGAAACTGATGGAATGGATCTAAACGTCTCCTTCCAAGCCACTGACTCTAATGAAGATCCCAAATCCACTTCCAACTAAGCGCCTTCCAGTTATAATGTCGAATTACATTTCAGTCATTTTTTATAAAAGATGAGAAATTTAATTGAGGCATTTTATCACTACAATATAGTATCTTATCAAGAGAAGTTATTAAAACCATAGCGCAGTCAGCTCCAGTAAAAGATTTTGAAAAATTATAAACTTTGGAGCATCTGAAATCTGAAGTCTCCTTGACAGCAAGCCCTCCCTCCAGTGCAGCATTTGCTGCTCAACAGACCAGACCAGAAGTGCCACCTGGGTGTGGTGGGTTGACCCTGGCTGGATGCCGGGTGCCCACCAAAGCCACTCTGTCAATCCCCTCCTCAGCTGGACAGGAGAGAGAAAATATTACAAAAGGTTCATGGGTTGAGATAAGGACAGGGAGATGACTCAGCAGTTGCCATCATGGGCAAAACAGAATCAACTTGGGGAAATTCGTTCAATTTATTACCAACCAAATATCAGAGTAGGGTAATGAGAAATAAATCCAAATCTGAAAATACCTTCCCTCCACCTCTCCCTTCTTCCTGGGCTTAACTTTACCCTCAATTTCTCTACCTCACCCCTGCCAGTGACACAGGGTGATGGGAAATGGGGGTTGTGGTCAGTTCGTCACACATTGTCTCTGCCTCTCCATTCTCCTTAGGGGAAGGACCACTCACACTCTTCCCCTGCTCTAGCGTGGGGTCCGTCCCACAGGAAACAGTCTTCCATGAACTTGTCCAACATGAGTCCTTCTCACAGGCTGCAGTTCTTCATGAACTGCTCCAGTGGGGGTCCTTCCCATAGAGTCACATTTTCTGCCAGCAAACCTGCTCCAGCACAGGCTTCCCACAGGGTCACAGCCTCCTTCAGGTACATCAGCCTGCTCCAATGTGGGGTCCTCCATGGGCTGCACATGGATATCTGCTCCACCATGGACCTCCATGGGCTGCAGGAGGACAACCTGCCTCACCATGGACTTCACCACGGGCTGCAGGGGAATCTCTGCTCCGGTGCCTGAAGCACCTCTTCCCCCTCCTTCTTCACTGACCTGGCTGCCTGCGGAGTTGGTGCTCTCAAGTATTCTCACTCCTCTGCCTGGCTGCAATTGCTGTTGCACAGCAACTTTTTACCCTTCTTAGTGATGTTACCCCAGCAGCCCATCTGCCTTGAAGCCAACTGGCATTAGAATCATAGAATCACAGGGGAAGCTTCTGACAGCTTCTCACACAAGTGCCACCCTTATGCCCCCTGCTACCAAAACCTTGCCATGCAAACCCAATACACTGAGAATTCTACTGTAGCATTAGTATTGTAAATATGGGTTTTCTTTGCAAAATATAAGTTTAAATGCTTTCCAGAGTGCTTTTGTCTATGAGATATGAGTGAAAAATCTTTATCAGTGGTTCAGTTTTAGAGCAGCAGCAGCATCCTGGTGTCTACTCAGACTTTTAGAAAGGATTCATCAGTAATTTTCAAGTTCTACACATGTCCATACAGCTTTCTGGCAACATCTGATCATTTTTTAAATCCTGTCTCACCATTTATAAAATCCTTTCTCACCCTTTGCTTCAGGAAACAGTTGCAAAAACAGCAGCTAAAGCAAAGTGGCTAATGGAAACTCTTGTGCAGTAAGTCAATCAAGAGACTCAAACTAAACCAATTGTCAAAGTAAATCTATTCCACTCAGCTTCAGGGTGGCCTTTGGACTGAATCACCAAGGTAGTCGCTTCCAGGGGTTCACGCTGTGTGCAGAGTGTTGTCTGACCACCAAAGACTGCAACGCTGTGAAACCCGCAGCCCCTTTAATGGTGAGCCCTTAAAAAACCTCCACACCTGTAGTTATGACTGAAGTAAGACTAAAGCACAAATCATATGTTACTTCAAATATAATAGCTTTTCATCAGCTTATATAGGTACATCCTTAAGGGTCTGAGAAGACCCAATTCTAAAATGCCATCTATTACTCTTGCTGAGGAATAATGGAGACAGACGTTGACATTTGATGGCAAGCAGTCCCTCCTACCAGCTGAAAACCAGAATGGCAAAGGGAGAAATGGAGAGGAAAATCTTTCCTGGCTGGCCAGCTTCCATACAGCTGCCCAAAACCAAATTGCACTGAAATGCTTAATGTTACTTGGAGCTAGTAAAGTTTTTCTTTACCTTCTAAGAATTAATATTAAAATACAAAACTGATATTTTTTTACTTTACAAAAATAAAACTTTAGTTGCTACACATGAACAGAATTTTTAAATTAAAAAAAAAAATCAAATGAGATATATTTGACTCTAGCTGATGCCATTTTCAGAAGATTAAGATTACAGAAGCAGGAGCATACTTTCACTATAGTAGCCTCCTTTTAAGGCAGCTCCTTAAGCTGCCTTAAAAGAAACCAAAATAAATAAACAAAAAAGGTTAGTCTTTTTAGCTCTAATGCATTTCTATTGTCCACTGGCATCTGTCTAACAGACAAAACTGTTCCTCCCTCAGTCCTGCAGTTCAAAACAGCTATGTGCCTTGCCAGCTCCTCTTTCCGACTCAGTTTGTGAGCAGTGAAATTATCATCTCCATTTCTCAAAACAACAGCTCCACCATTTGTTGGCCAGGAGCAGTACATCCTGCCCAAGGATGAGACAGGTAAACTGAAGCCTAGAAGGCAGTAAATGCAACTGAAAAATGACATGCAAATGTTAGAGGATGTTTTGAGTAGTTTTCCGTAGTTCTGATAATATTATTATTACAAAACTACTGATTTTGTAAATGAAACCATTGATTTTGGTGCTCCAGGAAGAATTTCAGTTTCCGCAAGAATAATGGACCTAAATTGCACCTTTTGCCTTTCCACAATGTTTCCAGGCCATTTGCACCTGTATTTCAGGATCCTACTTTTATAACCTCACATTTTCATCAAAGAGAAGGAGTTGATACAGTGATCTCCTCAGGCAGCTCCAAAGCCAGACACCATACCCTCAGTTGCTCAGGGATCCAGTTCAGATATTTGAAGGACTGAAGAAACTGGTAATTATCAACTCTGACCTGCACAACTGGAGACACAGAATTTCCCTCAGTAACTTTCCCTGGTTTATGCAAAACATTTTCCTATCTATCTTATAAACTGTGTGCTTATACAGTGGTATAGGCTGAACTTCACCTGTTATGGTGTGAACTTTTGTGGGCTGTGGGGCAGAAGGGAGAGAGACACAGACAGACAGACACAGACAGAGGGAAAATATCCCACCTCTGACTCATCCTGCCTTTTCTACCTTTGCAGGAGTGACCCACATACCTTCCTGAAGTCTTTACATAGTATTCTCATGGCTGATTCATTACTACTGTAGGTATGTGTGTTAATGTGTATGTATACATATGTCTGTGTGCATATAGCCCTGTGTATACTATCATGTAAGTACAGATATTACACTCTACCTATAGATAATGCCTTACATTACATATTACATATTAGATAAAACATAGTGTGTTATACGAGCCAATCTTCATTTAAAGTTTACAAGTTTGAGGTGCTGGAGCATGTCCAAAGAAGGATAATGAAGCTGGTGAAGGGTCTGGAGCACAAGTCTTATGAGGAGGAGCTGAGGAAACTGGGATTGTTTAGCCTGGAGAAAAGGAGGCTGAGGGGAGACCTTCTCACTCTCTACAGCCACTTGAAATGAGGGTGTAGTGAAGTGGGTGGTGTTGGTCTCTTCTCCGAAGTAACAAGCCATAGGACAGGAGGAAATGGCCTCAAGTTGTACCAGGGGAAGTTTAGAGTGGATAGTAGGAAAAATTTCTTCACCAAAAGGCTTGTCAAGTACTGGAACAGGCTGCCTGCCCAGGGAAGTGTTTGAATCGCCTTCCCTGGAGGTATTTAAAAGATATGTTGATGTAGTGCTTAGGGACGTGGTTTAGTAGTGGACTTGGCAGTGTTAGGTTTATGGTTGGACTCGATGATCTTAAAGGTCTTTTTCAACCAAAAGGATTCTATGATTCTATGATTCTAAGTGGTTTGAGCAGTGCTTATTCTTAAAGGCATAAACTGATTGGTAAGGGTAAGTGGCTATGGGAGGCCCAGCAGTACTTGGCAGTTGCTGCACCCAAGATTCCCACAGCTCATGGTGCAGTTGAGGCCATATTGCCAAAGGACTCCCCACTCTGGCCAGGATCAGGTCCTTTTCCAGGTGATAGCATCCCACAAAACACCAATAAGCAAATAATACACTCATTCTTATGGCATAATTGAAAGCGTATCTGAAGCATAGTGCATCAGTGATTCAGAAAGACATTTTCAAATTCAGTGTGATTCAGAATAAAGCTACAGAAGTTGCCGTACTTTAGGAAATCTTTGACTCCAGTGAGAAGCTATCTGCTACATAATTAAAGAAAGGAAAATGTTTTCTTTGGGCATTGACTAATGAAACAAAAAATCTGTAAAATCAAAAAAGATGGTAATACAAATATATTAATAACTAAGAAACCTTAATAATACTCTACAAAGGAGATGAGTGAGATCGGCTTAAGAGTACTTACGTGTTTCTAAATGTTTAAAATAATAGTAATGCCTGTAATAGGAATGAAAAAAAAAAAAATCTTTTTTATGGGCATGCCATGATCTTCTGGTATCCTGGAAAGAGTTCTAGGTACCAACAACTTTTAGCAAACGGTGAATCTATGTGAGGACACCTAGATTGTTTTGCCATTCTAGTGCAGGAAATATACAGCAACTTCATCTTATACTTCTCATTTGTACCTTCAAGCCATAGTCTTCTGGGTTTTTGATAGACGGCAAGGATTCAGAATTGCTCTCACAAGACTGGCAGGTCACTTAAACTTGCATAATACAATATCAGAGCAATGCATTTATTACCATAATTTACTAATAAATAAATCAGAATATTTCTAGAGTGAAATTCTGTTGTGCTTTTTTTCCCTCTTGGGAGAAGGAGAAGGGTGGAATGTCACACTGTTGTGACAAATGAAGATGACCTGAGACCCTGTGCTTTTATGATCTGTCAATATCATTCTGGTAATAAGATGCCCATAACTGAACACAGCATTGCAAGGGCATGTTGTGCATCCTAAAAACCACATAAAGAAAGATTATTAGCTTCCTGCTCCAATATATGATGATAGGGTGCCTGGTGAATGCAACCCAAAACCATATTGACCTTTTCTTCACAGGCACAACGTATTAGAAGCTCATGTCTAATTTGTTACTTAATATCCCTTGGGATTTTTAAAATTGGAAAAAAATACAAGGAAAACTATGAGTCTCACTTCAGCAAGTGGATAGAATTTTTATTTTAAAATATTACTTCTCTTCTGTTTTCTATTATCTTTTATTCGTGTTTCAAAACAATCATTTTATAAACATAACTCCACATTGAATGACTGTTTATTGCATTCCCAGTGGATTAGTTTATATGACCAAAATCCTAATTGCTTTGGTGAAATTATGTGTGTCTTAAAATCAAAGTTATTAGTTCAGTGCATTAAGTAACTGGGAACTGGCTGCAGACTTGCGAAGAATACAGAGGTAAGATATAAGCGGCGAATAAATAATTTTTGAGAAAGTACAATTTCTATTAAATGTGTAAACAAAAGGAATCACAAATTAATTAAAGGGTCGAGTAGTGTAATTAAAGAGACTGTATTCTTTCTAAATTTAGCCAGCTGAAAGTTTTTTTTCCAAGTGAGTGATCATCACAATTAACTGCTATTGCTGAATCCCAAGTGTTAAACACAAGTCAGTCGCCTTGTTTAATGTTAGGAGAGCCTGGTGCCCTAACTTTGTTTCCCTAAAGAGAGTGCGTAATGCAGCTGGAATGCTAATGGGTGACATGTTGCAGGAAAGAGGAAGCAGGTTATCATATTCAGGACATTGACAACTCAAAGTGTTGGGTGATATTAAACAACAATACTCACTTGACTAGCATGATAGCATTAGAAAAGCCAAGTCCTGACCTGTAACTAAGATATGTCATGCTCAGAAAGTGGATTAAGTTCAAAGTGAAATGTCCTGAATACAAAAAGAAAACCTCCCAAACAACAAGATTCAGGGTAGGTATTATAAATATGGAATAGTAAACTGGTGGATGCATCTTATCTTCACAGTTACAAATGCAGCTCTGCAATGGCCAGTCCATCTACTTCTTTACTGGTATCTTTGTTCATACCTTCCTCTTAAGAAACAGAAAATAAAAGACACAGTTCTATAAAGCATATAAAACTGTGAGATGTTAGTTTTAAGCATTCATCTATAGACATAGTGGGAGAGCAAAAGCAGTTGTAAGCCTCCATGAGCAACACCCAGCATGGTATGAGCATGATGTGACACAGACTGGGCAGCACAGCTGGGCAGATTGCAATACCCTTCATCGCAGAGCTGCAACCACCCGTGAAGGAGCAGTCCCCCACCGGAGGGGCTGCAGAAAGCTTACTGCCTACAGGAAGAAAACATCTGCTGTGACCGATCTGCACCTTGTTACAGCTGGTCATTTAGACCTCTGCAACCATCTTGTGAAGATGTCCACATCTACAAGTATTTCCTAGACACACCATAGATTGTAATTGGCATTTTAGTACCATTCATCCATAAATAAACTGTTCAAGAGTTAGAACAAAACCTTTGAAGAATATTTATTTTAATAAATACCATTTTGTTGACTTTTTTTTAGGATTACCTCCTTTTTCAGTTAGAGGATTCCTTCTTCTCCCGCAGAGTCAGACCAGTCCCCCTTGCCTTTTTCTTGGTTATGTTTTAATCTTCTAATTATACAATTAATATAAGGAAAGTAACAGGACACAGATAATATAAGCAAAGCTCTATCAGTAACCTGTGATTTCAAGGCCTGTGTACAGTAGCTTTCAGCTAGTCTCCTATGGCCTTAAGCTTTCATGTTTGAAAAGCTAGGAACAGTAGTATTTGATCACCCACTTCAGAAGGACATTTTGAGGCTTAATCCATTCTTAACCCATTGCATTGTTTAATATTTTGTGAAATCTAAAAATATACATACAAAAGCTATTATTGCTCTAGGCTAATGTAATTCATATGCATAATACGGATACAACAGTTCCTTTTTCATGAGACAGTAGTCCAGATTTTTATGTTCTACAATAAAAGCTTCTACTTCATCATGGGACATGCATTCTTCTTTTATGCTACCCACACTTGCATCAATGCAGACTTCAACACCCTCTCCATATGTCTGTCTCATGGAGCTGAAATGCACAGCAACAATGATTAATTTGAATGATGACTAATTATCATTAGACTTCAATAGTCATTAATGGGAAAATATTGTAGCATACATTGTTTTCCCAGTAAAGTGAAAGAAGAATCGGTGGTAAATCTGGTGCTATTTAACATTGTTATATACTTAAAGAATAAAATCAATGATGGCAAAAGTATGGTGACCACAGACCACTTGGCAGAGTGATAGGCGATACTGAGGACCAACCAGTGGCACAGTAATCTAAATTGCTTGGCAAAATCATAAAACTCAGGACAGCAAAGGTTTTCAAATGGCCATCTAGTTTGCTCCCCACTCTCAAACCAAGATTGGGGATGCCCACATCACCCTCACAGAAGTTTGCATAACCTGAATTTAGATACCTCCCAAGAGGGAGGTTTTCTGGCATGCTGAGGGAATCCCTTCCAGGGTTCCACCACTCTTACAGTATGGAAGCTTTTCCTAGTGTCTAAGCCAAGTCTACTGAAGTGCGATTTGAACTGTTGATTCTTGTGCAGTTCTCTATGCATCTGCTGTCTAGATCTCCTGTACCTACCTTTAGCTTATTTCAAGGCTCCCGGCCAAGTTTAGTGCTGCCTTCTTTTCATTAGGCTACTCCTGTTTGTTCAAACTTCCCTCACAGGGGACATTTTCCAGACTTCTGATAACTTCCAGTTCCTTTCTCCATTTTGTCAGGACCCTTATGATTTCAAACTGTGCCTTCCTTGATAGTCTTCTCCTCTTCATACCCTCTGTGACCTTCATAGACGTCATCTTTATCCTATCCTTTAGGTCATCTGTAAAAATACTGAGCAGTTGTGGACATAAGGTGGACCCCGTCCGTTTTGACAGTGAAATCAGTCATAAACAATCTTTGAACATAGTTTTTCAAATAATTTCTGCCATTTTATTGCAGTTTGTCCAGAGTGTGCTTCCCTATCTCAGCTGTCAGCGTATCCCATGAGGCAGTGATGAATGCCACAGACTGCTTTGCAACCACCTGGGAGATTCGACATCTTGCCGCAGAAGTTTAACAAATTGACACAATTTCTTTCTGAGAAATCTGTGCTGTTTGTAACCCATTTTATTGCTTTCACAGAGGTCCTCACAGGTATTGGTTCCAATGTTTTTTTCAGTAAATTGTTGCGTTGGGGCAGGACGGGGCTGTGGGGAGCTGGAGACTAGCTCTGCTGCAGGGGGCTGGCAGTGCCCTCATGGCCCTGGTACTTTGCTTACTTTGTTTCAGAACAATGAAAATCTCATAATTTAACTACATTTGTCTCTTCTGACATTGCCTGCCTTTTTTTCCTCAACAGAACATTTTGCATTGGTGCCATTAGCGCTGCTTCTCATATAGCCACTGACATCTCTGAAACTCACCTTCCTGAAGCCACTATTTGTGTTTTGTGGTTCTTCCTCCATCCTTTTTGAAGGATTGTGAATCCTGCTGCTCTAGATGAAGTCGTCTTCCACCACCACATCCTCAGCCAGCTCCTCCCCTCTGCTGCTTTCCTTTGCTGGCTTCCAAACCAAGACATCTCCTGCATCCAAAGGAGAGCTGGGTGCTCCAAGTCCTCTCCTAGTCCTCTCTCAGCATTTGTCTGGCTTGCTGAAAAACCTTCGTATCTTCAGATTTCCTGCTTGGCTTGGTTTTGCCAGTTGCTCATCCAACTGTTGTAATTTCTGGTTTTGTTGCTTGTAGCAGATTTCCTTCATTAAAGTAGACATATGTTTGTCCCGTCCACCACCAGGCAGAGTTTTCTTACAGCAAGTCAGCCTGGCTTTCAGGGCAAGGGCTTCAAAGTGTTTCTCTTAAGTCTTTCTCTTATGTCTTTTCAAAGGGAAAGACTTTTGTATTAGTAGGCTAATTGATGCCACTGTGAGACAGAGACAAGATGTGAGGTGATCCAACACAGCTACTGCTGTTTACTCTTTTCTCTCCAAGCAGTTGCTTGGATGTCAACAGGAAGGACTCCTGCCTATGTCCTGGCAATGCCGTCAGTGAAGCTTTATACTCAGCTACTGCCAGAGGTCAGACCCTTCCTCACCTTCCTCCCCACTTCCATAGTGTTCCCCCAGCCAGTCCACATCCACTCTGCATGTCTCCTTCCCAAAGAGGATCCCTCCTCCTCTTTCACCCCTGCTCCAAAACCCACTCTTGCCTAGCACAGAGATGGAGGAGATGGGCCACAGCCAAGCCAAGTGTACCTGAAGCTGAGTTGTCCGTTAGGGACCTGTCCGTCAAGGAAACCTACTCTGATGGTCTCATAAAATTGACTCTTGTTAACCTCCCCATGAATAAGGAAAAAATAAGTTACCTTGTATTGCCGTTGCAAATTGCAAATTAAGATTTGGCCTGTACTACCGAGGAGTCAGCTGGATCCAGTTCTAAGCATGTGAATTATTCCAGCAACTTGCTCACACCAAGTAAATCATCATTTTGGGTGTTTATTAAAATTTTCACTGTTTTTATTTATTTTTCAGATGTCTTGCATTAGTTTACAAGTATGTTAAGATGATCCACTGTCCTTTTCCCTGTTCCTTCCAGCATGCTATAAATACACACCTTGACAGTTTTATGCACTTGCCTGGCTCACTTATAATCTTGCTTCCTAATAAGCTTATTGCACCTGTTCCTTATCCTGGGTTAAAGCTCTTCCCACTCAACTAGCAAGCTGATATGCAAAATTGCCCACTTCTTTTGTGTGTGTTTGTGTGTGAGGCGGACTCTTATCTTTGCTCCTCAGCTTTTGGAACAACATCTCACCGCTAACAAAACCCAAAAGCCTGCTGCCAACACCAGATGTGAAACCATGTACTTCTCTCTAGGATGCCTCCATCGCTGCCAGTGCCTTGACTGCAGAGACTGGCAGGAACAACATTCGTGCCCCCACATCTGCTCCCTGGTCTTGCCAGAGCCTTGGAGTCATTTTGACTCTGCTTTGGGCCTCTCCCAATCAACACTACTATGTGTGTGGACAAGGGCGTGCAGCATGGGCTAATGATCTGGTGGCTGGCTGAGCCTCAGTAACTGGTCAGTAGCTTCTCTGCTGCCTCCTCCTGGCACCTCACAGCAGCTTGCAGCTGGTCCTTAGACCCATTCTTCTGTGAATCCATCTATCACTGGAGAGTGGTATGACCCATCCAGCACCATTGCCCTTATTTCCCTCCTGGGGACGCTCATCATCATATTGTGGTCCCCAAGATGTGTTCTCTCCCTTTCTTTATAATTGGGTCTGGATACTCACTGCCTCACTCACTGCAGTGTATGTGTGCTTGGTTTCAGCAGAAGACAACTGTGAGTGAACCTGGAAGCCATTAGGCCCGCTATGAAGAAATGGTGATGGCCATGATATCCAATAGCCACAACTTTTAAAGAAACTCCTGCTTTTCTAAAGAAGTTCTGTTTTATTCAGCCAGTAGCTGTGAGTGATCCCAGAGAAGTTTCACATTGCTCCACGTGATTTTGAAAACTTCATCTTTCAAAAAAAAATTGTAAATGTAAAATTTAGATAATTCAGATTTTGAAAAGTAAAATATCTGTAAGAAGCAGAGGAGATATGTACGCTTAAATAAATCTCATTTAGCTTTCTAAGGAAAAAGGATAAAACTCCATGAAACTGAAGAAAAAACCCTCAAATGTGAAAAAAAGATGTAACAACTTTTGGATTTTCATTTTTGCATTTTTTTATGTGTACTGTTGAATACAATATAAATTTATTGAACCACTGAGTTTTTTTGACAAGTCTTATATTTTAGGTCATTTTGTAATGCAGCAAGTCACTCCTGAGCAACTAAGTATGGTGGTGAAAAATGGTTTCTTTGGTGACTGTAATAAACATCCTTATGCCTAATAAATCTAAGATAATGTAAAAACTCACAGTGCTCAGGTACAGCAGGAGATTAGCCCTGCACTCCAGAGGTACCACATCCTGCCCAGCCACCCAGGTCTAGCCCTGCTTCCCAGCACAGCCTGTCACACTGGGCTCTGTCGTTCACTCATGATTTATTTACCCGAACTGTTAAGTTGTCTCGGCATTTCCAAAAGAACTTGTAATGGATATGTAGCTGGCAGAGGGCACATGTACACAGTGCAACGCAGTGCAGCATCAGAGATACCCATCTGGCTGGGAGGGAGCCAGCACACCTCCATGAACAAGCCAAGTGTGCC
This sequence comes from Antrostomus carolinensis, assembly GCF_000700745.2. NCBI lineage: Eukaryota > Metazoa > Chordata > Aves > Caprimulgiformes > Caprimulgidae > Antrostomus > Antrostomus carolinensis. The sequence continues at coordinate 5,083 of NW_010297426.1, read as the reverse complement.
ACAGAAATACAAACCTGAACTCCCCGGCCATCTTCAAGCACGTAAGCAAATTAGCTCAGCTCAGCATTGCACAGGCATGAATTCTGTCTCCCAGCCTGGCAGGATCAGGGTCAGCAGAGAGATCTTTGTGCTGATCTGTGCTGTGCAAGGTTGGCATTCCCTGCAGAGGTGGCTGTGCTGCCTTCTCCCAGTGGTAAAATGAGCTCTTCTCTCAGCCTCTCCTGTGAAGCAAATGCAGAAATGGCATCTGCTCTTTCCTCCTCCTTCTTACCGAGCAGTGGCTACAGCCAAGACAATCTTTGTCAGAATATACTTACGATACTATTTATGTCTTGAATTGCTGACATACCTTGGCAAGTAATGGATTTACAACCCACCTATTTAATGTATGAAGTCCAAACCTGATTTATTATAATTCACACCACTTTGGATGCTATGGTATTCACTTAAGAGTCATTGAACTGATTTATGATTTGAGCTTTCAAATCACACTTGTGTTCTATGTTTCCTGTAACTTACTTGCAATCTAGCACTTTTTACTTTGGTTATAATTGTTGCTTTATTACCTTGTCTATAAAAATAGAATAAAGGTGCCATGCTTAGTGAGCTAAAGCTCTAAGGCATACTTCATGATGCACAGGCACCTTTAGCACTGCCCGTCTCATCATCCCAGGCAGAACTGTCCTAGCCCTTGCTCTGGTACACCCACACCACACACAATCCCATAACCATTCTCCAGCCCTGCAAAGATCATTGCCTAACTCAAACCAGCACCTTTGAGGCTCATCAGGTCTGAACTACTGTTTCCCTAGGTCTGTGCTCGTGCCTGACAACTCACATAGGACAAAGAACCAATATCCATTTGTACAGGCTCAACACCTGAATTGAGCCCTGGGTGCCTTTTTCCAGGATGAACTGAATCTCTTTTTGCCCTGATTAGGTTTCATTTACTATTTTTCAAGGTTATTGTTAATCTCATATTTTTTGCTTTGGAGCCGGCAAGGTGCCCTTGCAGCCCAGAAGGCCAACCGTATCCTGAGCTGCATCAAGAGAAGTGTTGCCAGCAGGTTGAGGGAGGTGATTCTTCCCAACTGCTCTGCTCTGCCCTGGAGAGATTCCACCTGAGTCCAGTTCTGGGGCCCCCAACATAAGAAAGACATGGACCTACTGGAGCAAGTCCAGAGGAGGGTCATGGGAATGATCAGAGGGCTGGAGCGCCTCTCCTATGAGGACAGGCTGAGATAGTTGAGGTCAGCCTGGAAAAGAGAAGATTCCGGGGAGACCTTATAGCAGCCTTCCGATACCTGAAGGGGGCTACAAGAAAGCTGAGGAGGGACTTTTTACAAGGGCAGGTACTGATAGAACAAGGGGAAATGGCTTTAAACTGGGAGAGGGTAGGTTTAGATTAGACATTAGGAAGAAATTATTTACTGTGAAGGTGGTGAGATACTGGAACAGGTTGCACAAAGAAGTTGTGGATGCCCCCTCCCTGGAAGTGTTTAAGGCCAGGTTGGATGAGGCTTTGAGCAACCTGGTCTAGTGGAAGGTGTCCCTGCTGATGGCAGGGGGGTTGGAACTAGATGATCTTGAAGGTCCGTTCCAATCCAAACCTTTCTATGATTCTGTGATTCTATGACTCTGGCGTTCTTCTGTATCAAGACTGCAACCTTGTTATGCTGGGGAAAATTAAAGCACCACATCACTATCCTGATCATCCTCACATAAAATCTGAATTTTCTCACCCCAAGCACCTTTTCTCTACTGCTTTTATCCCACAAAATCACGCAATATGGCCACTGGCATTATTACAGCAGGCTGTGCTCTGCAGCCCTACACACAGGGCAGTGGAGGATACATCAAAGAAGTGCCCTCACAGAGGATAAGTCCCCACTTCAGGACAAAAAGCAATTCAGCATCATTTTCTTGGCCTTTTGCTTTATTGCCATCTGTGCCCACCCACTGTTAGCTCCAAACTTTCATTTCACTGTGGAAGCAGTGAGCTGATGCCACTCTCAGCTTCAGGGTTGTGCAATAAAGAGGTTATGAAACCAGGAGAGCACAGGCTGGCAGGGCAGATTGGGCTGAGTACGGAGAGACACTCCAGCAAAGCAGGTCTCACAGGCTACCAAGCCTACCAAGCCCAGCTGGGCACAGCAGAAGAATGCTGACAAAATCCCAGAAAGATGGAAAGTGGAGGCTTTCACAGGGGGGCATCAGATGACTAGCACTGCCCATACTGCACACTTCAAACGTTAAAAGTGTGGGTTACCATATGAGTATTTTGGTTGCTACTTCCTCTTATGAGTATCCCATATTCTTAACAGAGACAGAATAGGTTATAACCTTAAAAACAAAATAAAAGGAGTGCCGACAGACAGTTCAGGTACAATTATCTTCCATAAATTTTCTGTTTAAAAGAGGTGTTTTAAGTTCAGCTTTTTAGCAGGTTACTGGAGTTGAAGACCTCTCTTAATGTTTAATAATACAATATCTCTTGGGAGCTAGGATGGGAAACCCACGTATGCATTTGTATATTATATATTAACTGTATATACATATATATACATACATATATATATATAAACAGATATATATATATATCTGTTGTACCCTGAGTCTCTCTAGTGGTCAGGTACTTCCTTTCAGGAAAAAATGGTTTGTGTCACTCATTTGTCAACTATATTTCAGAAAAAATTGGAAGATTTTAATGCCAGCAGATTACAAAAGCATGTTCAGCTACAGCCTGTGTTCAAATAAATGAAAAGGAAAACTCTCTCATCACTTTCAGTAACAACTGGGTATTTCTTTACACAGAGCAACAAAGTTGTTCATATGGATGAGAACTGCCGAAGTGCTAAGGTAGGTGCCTACTCCCTTTGCTCCCCCTGTACGCAGCATAGCTTACAGCCCTCGGCTGTCCTTTTACAGCAGTTAGGTGCTGTGACTGTGCACTGGGGATTGAGCAAGCACAGCAGGCATAATCACAGAAAATCCTTTAAAGAAGAATATATATTCAGCTCTGTATTTGGATACTGTGACTAAACCAGACGTGGGAGCACTGATGAAAAAATAAGAAGTGCCAAAGCTTCTGTTCCAAAGAACAAGATTATTGCTGAGAAATCGTTATTGTCACCACTTTGTGATCAACATTTCCATGCCCACAGAGTGTTTCTGTGCATGCTTAACCCAAGTGTTGAGTATCACAAGTTTGGAAGCAGGCAGTTTGTTTGCGACACACAATAACCTTCCACATCTCCCCATTAGACATGAGAAAAATAAGGAAATTGTTTTAAGAGCAGTACAGGAGCAAAGGAAAGGCTGCAGAAGTTCAAGTCACAGTACTTTTTGTTTTCAGACAGCTCTGCAGAGAACTGAGAAGGAGGCAGTCTCACTGTCATACTGTCAACATTGTCCCCTTAAAAGAGATACAGGTCACTTACATTTGTGGCCACTGCTCTGAAATGCTCTGAAAAGAGTGCAATATCAAACTTTGATAAAAAGGCAAGGGAAGGCTGTGTTTACAGCAGGCCAGTGATTCTGGCAATGAAAATAATGACTTTGGCGTATACGCTGGCCCTGTTGTTAACAAATGGCTTATGGTGCATTCTACATGAGAGAGAAATACCACCACATCTCTCTCCACCCACCTGCTACTGCAGGGCCATGATCAAGCTCTTCAGTAGGAACCAATTGGTGCATTTAAAAATGGACAGAGGTCACAAGGGACTTCAGTAGATATAAAAACTATATGTATAGCATGTTTCTAAAAGGGAGACCTTTCCTAAGGCAAACAATTACCAAGGAGGGGATTTCCAGTATAGAGAAAGCAGATAAAGCAGAAGCAGCACAGACTTGGACAACTCCCCAGACTGTAGCAGACATAATATTTTACAGTTCTCTTTTCCTGCAAGAAAAAGTTGGGGAGTTTGGGGAGCTTTATGGTAGGCATTGCCAAAAGGCTGAATGGTTTGAATTAGAAAACAATTTAAAATAAATCTTCCTTCCATGTCTTTCTCAGTTGATCTTTCAGACTCCTTTTATTTAGGAGCCGATGACAGCACTTGTAGATGTAAATGGTGTTTATACAGTCTTCTCTTTTTTAAATTTTAAACTAAGAACAAGTTCAGGTTTGGTATAATATGTGGTGGTTAGCTTTGACTGTACAAAGTCCCTAAGGAACTAGAAAGAAGGATATTTTGCCCACTCTCATCTCTGACTACAGTCACCTCTTGAGTAGGAGTTGTTCCCTGGGAAGTATACATTTGTATGGATCTAAGATTTCTGAAAGAAAGCATTATCCAACATTTTATTTAATCACCACCAGTCCTGAGCTGGTGTTTATGGTTAAATAAATCAAGCTGCAAACAGGTTTGCACATTCTTTTTTCTCCTTTAGACAGCTGCCTGCAAGGACTCTTGTTGAGTGCCACTCTGGCACAGGCGCAAAATAGAATTTTTAGGTGATTTTCCTTCTCTAAAAATTAATTAGAGGGAAAATAGTGAACATATGTTTAAAAACCAATAAATTGCAGCCATGAATATTTTGAGAATAAACATTTTTAAATTACTTACTGTATGACATCCATTCAGGGCTACTTGCAGCTGTTATGACCTACAGGCTGAAGATCAGCTCTTTTCTCAGGTCTGTGACAAACAGCAGAGTTTGGGGTCATCTCTGTGTTTTAACACAATATTTTTTCTGCTGTGTAGCCATTCCCCTGAAATAAAACTGACAGAGGTGTTCTGTTGAACCTCTCAATGAAACCTTACATCACTGAATGTTGCTGCGTGGAGTAAGAGTTGATCCCTAGAACAGAGAATTGTTCACCACTCTGTGATCTCAGGACAAGCCAACATTGTGCTACAAGTGCAGTGAGTTGAGATGATCAGGCACTCCTTAACTGTATCCAAAACTCCTGCTGCCTGGACTGTAGCCCGATCTGGTAGGTACCAGAACTGTATAATCTGTAAAGTACTGGAATTGTACAGTTGCTGAAACACAAGAATTACCTAACACAAGTTGTGGCCAAAACTGAAAAAGGTGTGCCCAAAGTCAATCATAGAATCATAGAATCATAGAATGG
>NW_010297425.1:46528-51586 GCF_000700745.2 Antrostomus carolinensis | reverse complement strand
CTCTAGCCAGGGTCAACCCACCACACTTCCTATGTTCCAACTTCTGAAAATCAGGTCTATTTAATTTTTCTTTAATTTGGCAACCAAAATAATTAACCTGCTTTGAGAATGATGATTCCTGCTTTTATAGATACCCTGTACAGAGGGGACAGGATTCAGAACAAGAACAAGACAAAACATGTAATATATTTCAAAGGCCAACTCATGGCTTGGGAAGAAACAACATTACAATACTGCACATAAGCCAGCTCAGTGGATTGCACTGACATACTCCTCCTGGGTGGGTGGATGACAAGGATCATGTCTGGTACCCTACATGTTCTGGCATACCTAGAAGGATGGTTTCGTAGGTGTTTCTTTAATCACATCTACTGCCACTTTTTCATAAAACAGTGGTGGCAGAATCAGCTGAGAGGTTATTTTCTCAGCTAAGTAGAAAGTGTTACAAAGAGAATTAATAAAAAGAAATACTGACAGTCTCCTAAGGCAACAGAAGTAACAATTATTGTCTTCAAGCTAAGATTGGCCTTTCCAGAGTGTGTGCATACAGGTGCGTACACACATCAAAGAAAACCTTTTCTTTTTCATCATAAGTGATTTTTTACTGCAATGCAATGATTGTCACTGGAGAACCTTATATTTGGGGTTGGATCCTGCTGTCATTCTTATTGGTTTATCAAGCTGAAGTTCAGATGTATAGAAAGGACATTCTGGAAAATCCAAGATGGGACTGGAAGTACAAGAGTTACTGTAGAAACCTTTTCCTAAAATGGTCTGAAATAAACAATGTCAATTTTAATCTACAGGAATTAAACAGTTTGTTCTGCATAGAACACTCTTGAAAGGCCTAAAGGAACCTTTTAATCCTTTGCTACCTGATAGTTGGGATGATAAAGAAATATAATTGAGTTTCTTCCTTTTACTGTCACACAATAGTATCTTTTTTCTCCTTTTCCTTTCTGTTTTGTTATTTTCTTTATTGTCGTTTCCCCAGCCATAGCCGACAGATGCAAATGTAATTTGTTTATGAATCACAGCACATATTTATGTGAATATACCATATGAATATGCTTACAGTATGATTTCAGCTGGGTGAATACTGCAAAAGATGATTTGCAAACACTACTATGAATAAAGGGCATGATACAAAGCTCATTGCAATCCATGGGATGACTCCTATTGGCTTCCAGGAGCCTATCTCAAGCTCCAAGCCAAGACTTTCCATTCAAAGGAATTCTTGCTTGCCGCTTGTCTGTTGTTTGTGTTTATCCAGGCATAGCTTTGTTCATGCAAATACTGGGGAGAAACTTCTACTTGGGGTAACATACATTCCTGCACAAAGACATTAATTTCTTTCTATGACTACATATGGTCATATGGAAGTGTTATCAACACAAGAATCTATGAGTAATCATTATTAATAAAGGATAGAGCAGTGAACTATGGAGGAGTCATACACAGAAACATTTTATCCAGTTCTTCAGACAAAGATTTCTCTGTCTCAAACAGAGCTATCAGTCCAACATTAAGAGGCAGCAGAACTGTGTCTATAGCAAACAGGTAGAATTTGGCCTCGTGCTGCCTGAAGTCAACAGCACATTTCCCACTAACTTCAACAAAGGCAGGATCAAGATTGTTCCCAGCGCTGTAACTTACAAAAATTGCTGAAAATAGAAATGAACTTCGGCTTTAGGTTTCAGAGTTTTTAAGTATTTCCTGATTCCTTTAAATTTCAGTTCTGGAAGGTGTCATTTCAATGGACATTGAACTCACGGGACCTTATAGAATTGGGCCACTGCCAAAGGGCAAAGCTGTTAATCAGCCTTGTATTCATGGACAATGTCTATTGTCTTTACTCAGATAAGCAGGATTTGGCCAGAAGTACCATTTCTCACACCAGACACACAACAATATGATTAGCATCAAACTCTAATGAACAGTAATGAGAAAAAGTATTCCAAAAACAGAATGAAAATGCCTTTTAGTGCAAATGTTAAAGCATCTCTTTTTGGATCCTCACTGCCAACATTTAAGTTGTAGAATTTGGTAATGTTTATTCTTCAATTCTAGAAACTCTTTGCAACTGCCTTCAGTCTTGTCTTTTTCACTTCCTTGCATGGCAGAAAATATCTGCAGATGACGATACAAACTGGCACCAAAAAAAACCCTTTCTACATATTTAAACTTTTGCTGTTCGCTTGACTTAGTGACCCAGCGGTATTGTCCAGAATTGCATTAACCAGTTTCAGGCAGTGGAGACAAAAATTCCTTTCATTCATCAGCAGATAAGGAGTTTTGACAACTCTCCCTTGGGAGCAAGAGGGGAAAAAAAAGCAAAAGAGATTACAATGTAATAATGCAAAAAGCACATTCAAAGAGCCAAAGAAAGACTGAAGGAAGCTGTAGGCCTGCCTGGGCAGACAGGGAGACTGCTATCAGAATTGAACAAGAGAAAATCCAGATCCCCCTTCCACTCCTCTACCTGTTTCTTCTCAATGTCACTATCAGTGCACACAGTGATATAAAACAGGTCCAACAAGTATTCCAGTAACTCCTCAGGACCACCAGGGCAAAAACAAAAACATTCAGAGTTTGACACTTAACCAAGGCAACATGCCAAGCTTATCACATGTGAAAAAGCCTTGTAGAGGAAAATAATCATCTTCATGTTCACAGGGCCTGGGTGTTAACTCTCCAAAGAGTCTCCTGTATTTTCCACTCTTTTGACTATTGCAGCTAAGGGGGTTATTTGCATGGAAATTCAAACATCTGAGCAGATTTCTATTAACTACAGAGCATGGGAAGGAGCCAGAGATTTCTTTTTTGCATCATAGCATTGATTAGAGACAGGACTCTTCCTTGTTGCTGCAGAGGCTTGTGTGGTGAGATGGCCTGAAGCATGACCAACTTTCTATGTGATCCAGAAATCATTAAAGAAGCTGAGCAGAGGACATATATTCCACTTTCTCACAGCCTTCAGGGTTTCAATTTTTTTTTTTTTTTCCAGTGGAACATGGTGAGGAAAAAAGAAACTTTTCAAAAACATTATAAAAACAGCTTGTGCCTACAAGTCGCAGTGACCCCAGGCCAGAAATTGGACCTCCTGCCCAGCTGACTACCAGTATTTGCTTCATGTCTTTCTACACCTCTTATGCCTCCAGGTCCAATGCCAACACATTTGGTAACAACACCTGACTCAAACGTTCTTTTTTGCTGCTACCTGAGCATTCTGGGAGGAGGTAGAGGGATAGTTTTCCACTAGTTGTGGACAAGGAAGACCTAATTCAATTTCTTTTTCTACCAGATTCGGGGTATGAAAGATGAGACCATACTCTTTGTTGTCCTCTCCTCAAATCATCCACACCAGTGGCATATACAGGAAATATTTTCATATCTCAGTTTTGCTCTGCTACGTTTACTGCTAATCATGAAGAAACAAAACTTTTTGCTGAGCCTCTTGTAGGAGTAAATCAGGGCAAACTTCAATTTTAGCACCCAATCGGAAGGCAGCATGCAGTTCATTTGCACCTGAAGATGCATGCTTCTGTGTGATGCTGAAGGCCTCACATCCTCAGCCCGTAACGACAAGTGTTAGGAACTAATCAATGTTAATTACAAATATCATACACACATACATGCAGTCATTCAAGAAAATATCACTATTTTTAATTGGATTCTTCCAAACATATTAAAATTGTGGTTTCTTTTCTTCCATTGAACACTACTTTATTTCTCCTCATTAGATTACTACCACCTGTATCTTAAGTTCCGCTCCAATATAACTCAAAATGCCCCTTGTGTTTGCTTTCTTTTGAGTGAGGACTTGATTCTCTGATATCAAGAGCTTAGCACGCAGCTCTTCAGAACTCAGTGATACTCATCTCTACAGACTGTTAGAATTTCTGGTATTTGGGAAATCATGGTCATTAGGAAGAAAACTCACAAATACTGTTCAAAGCCACAAGTTTTTTACACCCCTATCTACATTTTGACTGGGCACGTGGAAGAGGTGAAGGCAAAGATGAGCACAGTGTTTGCATATTCTCAGAGAAAAACTTCACGAGTCTCCTTCCTGAGGGGATATAGGAGTTGCATATGTTATTTCTACCTGATGCTGGAGGGACATTGAAATATTCATTTAATCAGCATCTAACATCAGCAGATTTTAGAGCATAAACTTTAATTTCTCACCGGAATAAAATGGAACGGTACAGAAAACTACAAATAAAAGGGATAGAGATTCACAAGCTGCCCCTGCTAAAAACATCAATTGCTTCAAAATAATTCTTGATATTGTCAGTTAAAAATAAATAAATAAAAAGAGAAAGCCTCCATGCTTTTTAAAGAGGGAGTTTATGAGCAATGGGAGTGTCAACAAGCTTCTGAGGATGAGGATCCATCAGGATTACTGCTGAAGAAACATGGTTTGGTTACTATACATAGGATCTCCATTACATTGACAACATGCATTTATGGAACATTATTGATCTTTTCCTGCAGATAAAGACAGAATTACTTAGAAACACTTAGTTAATTTAATTCTCTTATTTTCTTTACTAATTCTATTAAAGAGACTACAAATACTGAGGGCACTGTGATGGCTTTGTAGAGATCACCTTGGTCTCTGCCCTGCATCATGTAACCTGTAAGCTAAAGTGCAACATCTGGAAGACATACAGAGAAGTAGCTGTATTTTTTACATATGTCTCATGCTATGGGTTTGCAATGATATATTATCTAGGTAAATAAATACCATAGTCATTAAAGGTAAATTAACAAACAACGAAACTTATGGTTCTGCAGGTGAGAAGCAAAAGACACTAACTCCTTGACTGTTTGTTTTGTATAAAATTATGGCTTAGTAAGAGAAAGCTTTGACTTCATCTTTGAGGAAGAATAATCAGAATTACATCTTTAAACAGTACTTCCTAACTCTTTCCAGCCACTGAAAATTTTGCCTTCTGACTGGTGTTCTTTTTGCCTAATTGCTTTTTCTGGGTTTTCTGTGGATGGTGAGTTATCCATTCATGGAGTGTGCCTGAAGCTAGTCTGAGGATT
>NW_010297425.1:36750-46503 GCF_000700745.2 Antrostomus carolinensis | reverse complement strand
TTCCCTCTCCAAAGAACTTGCTTTCCCATGTTCCAGTTTCCTGGCCCATCTGCTGCCCTTCCACACTTGGCAGAGGGCAACAGATGGGTGATAATCATGCGGAAAAAGGCAAATGGAGGCCATGCGGAGGGGAAATGCAGTTCTGTGGCATCGTGCCCTGGCAACAAAGAGCCACCACTAGTCATCCACCTTACACACACCGTGAATCCATCAGTGACAAGTAAGGCGTGTGGCTGATTGGAGTAGGAACAGTTTGGGACACTGCCAGTGCTGGGTGGCTGGTTTCCACTGGTAAACATTGTCATTTATGGTACAGCACTCCTCAGAAGTAAGTGAAGCACACCTTGTCCATGTCTTCAAGAAAGGCTCATCCTCCATTATTATATGAGGGCAGAGATGATATTTCATGGTGTCGCATTTAGTGTTCCTTTAGGACACAGCTAAACGGTAGAGTAAGGTCAGTGAACTCTGATGCTGGGTGAAAGAAGCATGCACATAGCAACAACTGATATGTTTCCACAGATTTGAATCCTATAGGTTTGACCTGGAGCGCACAGCAGCTCGTCTGCTTCTGGTGACAGCTTGCTAGGACATGTAAAGTCATCAGCAGCAGGTGACGAAGGAGATGGACTTGGTAGTGTCAATCAGTCACAGGATGACTGAGCTAAGGAGATGGTAGTGAAGAAAAAGAACAATAAAAAAGGAGTCAAATGTGTTATGAAGACATCATTATGTTTTCAACAGGGGAAGTGTTAATGCATATATACTGGATAGATCTCCCTGGTAAGTCAGTGTATGGTTACCTCAAGAGAATAAGAGCACAGAGAAGACTTGCTTGCATGGCCCATTGGTGGCTTGCAAAACAAAGGCCTTGGACCTGATAGCTTTAAGGTTTCTTTCCAGTGGAACATAATTTACTTTTCTATGAAATACATGCAAAATCAACTTCTCTTGCTAGTGAAGAGTAACTTTCCCAAATGAATGGAGGCTAGATAAAGCTATAGCTCCATCAATCAAACAAACAATAATAAACTCCTTAAAATGTCTGAGATGCTTACTTAGCTGTACAACCTTACACTAGATCCAGATACATTAACAGGTTACCCTTAATATTGTGCACAAATTTCTTTAAGAAGTGTAATTTTCCTATTATTTTTTAACTCTCAAATGGTATGCAGTATATACTGTTAGAGAGCAAGTTGTAATAAAATATACAGATAGGGTAAATATGTTGTGCAGTTGTACACACTGTATTACCATATGTTTGAAAAGCCAAATGAACAGAGAAGTTTAGATCTGCTCCCTTCCATCCGTGAAATAGTCAGGGGATAGTGTAAATACAGCTAGATCAGATAGGCAATATTATCTGGAAATCTGCAAATAAAAACTCTTGACTGCTAGGACAGTGCATACAACCTCCAAAACATTTATTTTTCTTAAATGGTATTTTTACTATCCTTGTTTACTATCCTGTGGACCAGAACCTCTTCATATTTCTACCTTATACATACATATACACTGTATTCGAAAGGTTCATTTTTCCATTGCTTCTTCCCTCATCCTTTCTCATACTTACCTTTCGGTTACCAGTCTTTTAATACCAGGATTTGAACAGCAAAGGAGACATTTGAAGAGGATTTCAGGAATATGGCTTAAAATTCATGCTCTCCAAGATCTTGGATCTACAGCACATAAGTAATACAATGGAGTAAGATGCTCTGAAGTGAAGTTGTAAAATAGAAATGATATTAAATGAGCTAATGGAAGGAAAATACAGAGATGTTAATGACAATTGATTACAATATTTGTTATGACATAATTATCAGCTAGTCTGAAAGGTCTACTTGTTCCATAAGGTCATTTTATAATAACCAATACCAATAGGATTTTACCACTACCATACACAGAATGAAAACAAGGATGAGCAGTACCAGTGTAAAAAGTTTTTGGTGGTTTGACAGGGTTAAACTAATTTTATTTTTGCCATCCAGTTTCCTTCCTGGTCATTTCTTGTCCAAAAAGTAAACCCTTTGCATTCAAGATTATTTTCCAAGAATAACAGCTTCAGATGTTTAGTTTGGCTGGAACCAAATTAAAAATGTTGGCCACCTGTATGAAGAAAAATAAGACATTCTTGCAGATGGAAGTTCTGAGCTATGATGTGGTGTTCTAAAAAAAAAAAACAAAACTCTTTGGGTGCAGAGAATGAAGTAGGTAAAATCCAGACACAAAAAAATTTCCTTGTGAACATTTTTGAGTGCAGGGTAGATGAACTGGAATAAAAATCTATAAATGTTTTCATCTCCAGTTTCAAAATAAATAGTGAAACCATCATATCTTGAATGCTGTAGAAATGTACGGGGCACTATTGATTACCCTAAAAGGAATAGTCTTACGCTGGCAAAGAGATGGATGAGATACTTTATATGCTCTTGAAGATGAGTGTCCCATAAAACTGGAAATCTTCAGTATGTATATGACAGTTGTCATAAACAAAATAGTCTTTCAGCAAATAAATTATGATGTGTCAAAATGACTCATACGGAATTTGCCATAAAGTGGTGTATTTGAGAAAATTGCTGCCACAGAGTAAATATTTTTGTTTTGTTGATTAAGAGTAACACAGATGGCCTCTGACTTTTCAAATCTAATGGAAACCTCAGGGTTAATGAATGAAACCAATCCCTCCTTGCTCTCTCCCTGTCTTGCTCTCTCACACAGATACAAATGGACATCAAGTTTGTGCAAAAGACCCCTCCTATAGTGATGCTAATGAGAAACAGCCAATCAGATCTACATACCAGCAGTACACAGGTACCAAAGAAATGCACAGAGCATTTGGGAGAGAGACTCTCCCAAAAAAAGCATAGCTTAACCAGGCACAGTAAAGAACAGCTTGAGAAATGCACTGCCTTATCACAATTAAAAGTTTTACAGGATAATAAAAAATGCAAATAAGTGGAAGAGACACTGGGGGGAAAAATTAATTCCAAAGAGAGAAGTAATCAACAAATCAGAAATGTTCTCAAGCTCTGCAACCTGCATGTGAGAGGAGAGCAAGGACCTTGGTTTGATGTGTGACCTTAACATCTCTGCTCACTGAATAATTTTGCTGGGAATCTTGCAAGGTCAAGTTTCTTGGGAGGTGTTTGAGTCCTCTTTTTCTTAGCCAGGCTGGAAATGTTATACTTTATGTGATGATTTTTGCTTGTTTGCCTTTTCCTGATGGGTCACACCACAGAGACTAGCCACAGCAGAAGGAAGGGAAGGATAAAGGAACAATGGGAAAACCCCCAGGCTTGCCCTCATTCATCCAACAGATTCAGAGTGCATCCACAAGGGGATCTCCATAAGCTGACAGCCCCAAAGGGCAAGGGCATCCTGGGCACGGCTCAGCCCTTGTTCTTATGCTCCTGTGCAAGCAGCCAGGTTGGGCAGGGATCCTGCAATGGCTCTTTCCCACTGTTGTAGCTGCCAGATTTATCAGTTTGGGGTGTACATATTCTGCTACAAAGGCAACTCAGTCCCATAAAAGATCATTCCCAGGTCCTGGAACACTTCAGCTGTAAACAGTTTTGGGAACTCAGGATGCCTTTAGCAGCTCCACATCTTTCAGTGGGGATATCACCCTGCTTGGCAAGGAATTCCCTGGGGGAGGGGTGTCATTTCCAGCTCTGATTTCTCTGATCCCTTAATGCTGTCCAAGTTCACTAAAGCACCTGAAGAAAATGATGTACTTCCAGAGGCAATATAAAAAGCAGTCTGCCTGCTGAAGCCAGTGAGAAAATAGACCAGGTGTGTGCTTACAAAAGCAAAAAGAAATCTTACAAATGGCAAAACAAATTACAAATAAATACATGCTTAGAGGAAAAAACAGCTCACCTCTTTTCTGAGACACCAGGCTAGAATACAACCCTTGCAGCAGGATTCGGCCTGGTGGGCATTAATCAAGGTGATTCCTATTCTTGTTTCTTCTCTTTTTCTCCTCCTGCTCCACCTCCCCGTAGTTTTCCTTTCCCTCAGAGCAATTCTGTAATAACCATTTACTTTAACTTCCAGAAAAAAGTTTACACAGTGCAGGGAAATTTGATTTGCAAATTCAATCAGTTCTATACCCAGGAAAAATAGATAATAACGATTGTACAGCCAACAGATACCATTGACTTACTGCAGTTAATCCATTCTAATAATGCTGATCTCTTCCCAGATAAAAGGAAAGGTTGGATAATTATTTTTTTTTCTATTCACACAATTATATTTTTTTTGCAAGTTTCTTAAGCTCCAGTTTGCAAAAGCTTTAGAGGCGTTCTCTGTCCCTTACCTGCTCACTGTTTCTGAGTTTACATTAGGCAAACTGTCCACATGATGAGATATGTTGGCTTTTATGTAATTTTCACACAAGAGTCCCAGGAACACTCTGCATTTGATATGCTTAAACTCCAAAAACCTCGTCTTTGATGGCAGAGCGGACTCAAGGTCTTTCAACATTAGCATGTCACAAACTTGAGAAAGGTTATGGCACTCATGTCACAAAAAGGATGGTTCAAAGGAGTCAAACTGGGATGGAGACCAGCCTCAGAGTTGGGCTGCCTAATCTTGTCTGCTGCCAAGATCACAGCAGGGGCAGCTGATGGCTCCACAAGGAGCCAAAACTGGATGCACCCCAACTCTTCCTTCCCCGGCAGCAGCAAACCTGACTGTGAACTTGGCTATGGGACTGTTAAAGATAGATTGCTCTCCTGAATAAGAATGTCCTGAGCATTCTCATGAATCTATAATGTCACGAAAACCCACTGGCAGAGACCTAATCTGAAGGTTTAAGGTTTGAATTATGAATGAAAAGTTATATATGAAAGTACAGAAAAAATAAAATGAAAGAAAGAGTAGAACTGTCCTGTAAATAGTGCTTAACAAACAAAATGTGCAATCTTTATTATGACATAGTGACCTCTATTTGTCTGGAGATATCACTTCTACTCCTGCTCATGATGGTTTACACGATCTTAGAAACATTTCTATGTAGTTCTATCTTAGAAAAGGAGTGATATTAAAGGAAGTGAAAGAGCATAAACAGACTAACTGGATTTACTGGAATGGGATATTACTTTAGTAGGATCACTATAGAGCAAAGCTTTGCCTTTCATATGAAGTGTAAACTCAGGTCGTCTGAATGTAGCTTCACAACCCAGGCTCTGCATTTGTTTCAGTGATTTGAATTTGTTTCAGTGATTTTTCTTCTGTGTCAAACCCATTAAGCTTTCCCAGATTCATTTCAGATGTGAATGAAATCTTCTAAAAACATGGGTAATAAGACCTGATGGTACTTTATGATTCTTTTAGCCAATGGGAAAAGTCTTATTTCTGTTGAATCTCAGCCTTTACTTAACCTTGAACCCAAACTCAAATTCCAGGCAAGTCAGACTGAGGACTTTTTCCTGCTTTGGTCATTGTTGCACAAAAGAGATGGCACACTGTCCAGGAAATCCTATTGTTGAACAGAGAGGAAGACTATGAAAAATCTTAAAAGCCTCTCAACCCCTTGTCATTAGCAGATTTAACTCTTGCAAAAGTGTTTCTAAGGGTGTTGGTCTGGTCCATGAGAAGCATTCATGTACAACCTCACCACAGCATGGATGATTTGTACACACAATTCCCATCTCTACTAATACGAAAAGTCTACCTCATCTCCCTCAGACATACACAAATCAAAGCAGTATACTCCACAGCTTCCCTCCAAAGAGCAGAAGACAATAGTCATCCGTACGCACAGGAATAGATTCCTATTATATGAAGAATATAACCTAAATATCAGTTATTTAGGTGCTTTTCTGCCTTTCAGGATACAAAACTGGAGCTCATGGAGTACAGTATACTTCAGGACTTTTTTTATCTTTTTTCCTTACAGTCCATTCCTCTTTTAAGCTTACAAAATAAAAAATAATTACCCTACGAGAATGTTATGTCTGTGTAGTTTTTTCCACTGTATCGATAATTACTGTATTTCACATGCCCCTTTTAATTACATAACGCCTGAGATTAAAATTCAACAGCCTCTCTCAAAGAGAAAGTGCTTTAATATCTGGAGTACTGCTCCTGTAAATTGGCATCTGAAAGACAGGCTAAAAAAGGGGCATAAATACTAACATTCCCATCCTTCCTAACTGACTGCAATGCCAATGAGCTGCACCGACTCTTTACACAGACCTCCCACATTCTTGATAGGATGTTTTCTAGCAGAGTGATCCACAAATATTATCATTCAATGACAATACAGTTTCATCAAGGTACGTCTCAATCCACAGGATACAAGCCCCACACAACAGACGGAAAATTTGGCGCAGTGATGCGCACACTGCGTGTGTTACTTACTGGTTATTGCAGTGGTCATACCGAGTCCCGTATGGCGTTATATTAACGAATGGCATGCAAGCACCTTCTGTTGAAACATCTGCGACAGGGAAATTTCAGGCATTTTTCCAAATATTTTTTGTGCTCTGGACCAAATTTTCATTAGGGCTATAAAACCTGGCAGGCAGCATTGTTGTGTATGATTTTTTAATAAACTGGGACATGCCTTTGTTAAAGGAGTGAAGAAAAGGGCTCTTTAGAGACTTCTTCCTATAACAAAAAGTTCAGAAAACAGATGACAGCTCACCAAACAGTGTCTCCTAACTTTTTTTTCCTGTCTCCTCCAAGTGTAAGTTTCCCTGCTCCTTTAGATGTATATGGAGATTTACAGGTTTTGAAATGAAACCAAAAATGTAGATTTTTTTTTTTTTTTCATCTCTCAGATTAAATGATTCCAACAGTGGCATTACTTGAGAATGTGTTCAAAGAGAGAGCATTCAGCTAACATAGACTTTTAGCATCTTTTTGATGCCTGCTGCCAGGAATCTCATAAAGGATTTTCACTCTTAACAGACAAGGTCCCTCAGAAAAAAGAAGAAAGGAAAGCAAACGGGCATGTGCAGATCTGATCTGTACACAATGCAAGACTAGCATATAGCCTTACTCTTTTTTGTTTCAGAAACACCCCATCGCCTGCTCTCCCTTCCTCGCTCCCCTGCAAGACAACAGCCACCAGGCACAAATAGAAGTTCCATTTTGCAATTCTCCCTGCACACTTTGAACACTAATGCAGAACAAACATGCTTGGCAGTAAATATGTACATTATCATTATGTAAATAGGTACGTTATCATTATAGCAAAATGATGATGTTCTTTGCTAAGACTATATTCCCTTTCCAAGAATATTATGCAGTTCGAAGTATAATTTCCATTATGCCACTGGGGCTAGAAAAACACTTCAGTTCAACAATAATTAGTACACTGTATATAACAAAATGTTTACCATGGATGAAGATGATGCACAAGCCTGAATCTTTTTAGACAAACAAACAAATGCATTTTCACATGGTAGGGTTCAGCCTGAGCAACCATCAGAAGCAGTTTCAGATTAATATCCATTCCCACCTCCAAGGTGAGCGTCATATTATGACATTTTATGCCAACTACACCACGAGCTGCAATGATAACATTTTAAATTGTATGAGGTGAATGATCTACTGTTAGCATAAAGGAGACTTCATCTCTGAACCTTAAATGAACTAGAAATGACTGCATGTCACAGGATGTTTGGCAATGTTACAGTGTTTACATAAAGTCCATTGCTCACATGTAGGTAAGTGTATCAGCAGCAAAATCCTTGGGTTTTAATAATTCAGAAAGTTCTTGTGGTCAAAGAGCAAGGCAAAGCCAAAACCTAAGTCAAGTAGCTGCAAGAATACTAAGTGCATACCTACATATTTTGTGCAATTACCTGCAAATTCTAGACATGCATGTCTTATAAGACAGAGGTAAAATAGAGCTGACTTCCTACAGGAAAAAAAAAAAAAAAAAGAAAAAAATGTTTGTAGAAGTAAAATTGGATGAAAGTGTTAATTTTTTCATGGCTTCTTTTGAGGTAAGTAAATGTAAATACTTGTCTCTCATTTTCTCTGCAAAAATGGATTAATTCTTTAGAAGTATGTAAATGGGTTCAAAATGTCTTTAGTTTCTTCTTTCGTTTTCCTTTGAATGCTGCTTTGAACTGAAAAATCAATTTCCAGAAAGGAAGAGATGCTAATTAGAATTAAAAAAAAAAAAAGAAAAAAAAGAAACAAAATTAATTTATAAACTATAAAATACATAGTGGCCATTTTCTCATTGTTCTGCTACCCATTTCTATCATAGGTTCATGTACCACATTGGAATTGAGAAAATATTGTATGAAAATATGCATAAGATTCTCAGCATTCCTTATTATGCACTAGCTCCCTTCAGATAATATTTTCTGGAAATCTCTCATTCAAAGAATAAAAATAAAGAAGTTGGACAGCCTTTGAGCACTCTCACAGACACTATGCATGGTGATTTCTCCTTTCCCACACCAATAATTAGTTATTTATTTTGCATCTTGAGGCAAACATTGTGCAAACATAGCAAAAGACGTGCTACTTTTCTCTGGCATTTCTATACCCTTGTTACTTCAAAACTCAGGACACACTTGTGCCCACCATACACATGTGTAAACCAATTCTGCAACCATACATGCATCACTGAGCCACTGGTTTGCCTCTCTGCCGCCTGAAAAGTAGGCTGCTGATGTTGGGCTGCCCAGTGTCTCAGGGCAGTACGTGTCCCTGGCCAGGCAGGACCAACATATATCCTGGCCAGCCAGCTGGATCAAAAGCCCCCAGCCAGCTCCTACCTGTGAAGCCAAACTGGTTGGGGGGAAGCAGCAGCAGTGGCAGGGGAGAGCCACCCATCTCTCTTTGACATTTGTTTCAGTTTTGTTTTAAATTGACTAAACCACAGGAAAGTTTAATTTCTTACTGGTCTGCTTCAAACTTTGACCTCTGCAAGCATAGTGCATTACAAAATGAGATTGTGGTTGTGTGGTGGGATGACCCTGGCTGGATGCCAGATGCCCACCAAAGCCCACTCTATCACTCCCCCTCCTCAGCTGGGCAGGGAGGAGAAAAATATAACAAAAGGCTTGTGGGTCAAGATAAGGACAGAAAGAGATCATCCACCAGTTACCAGCACGGGCAAAACAGACTCAACTTGGGGGAAAAAAACAAATTTTAATTTATTACCAATCAGACAAGAGGATAATGAGAAATAAAAACAAATCTTAAAACATGTCTCCCCACCCCTACCTTCTTCCTGGGCTTCACTTCTCTCCCGATTTCCATGTCCTCCTCCCCAAGCATCACAGGGGGACAGAGAATGGGGGTTGTTGGGGTCAGTTCATCACACGTTATTTCTGCCGCTCCTTCCTCCTCAGGGGGAGGACTCCTCACACTCTTACTCTTTACCAGTGTGGTGTTCCTCTCACAGGAGGCAGTCCTCCACAAACTTCTCCAACATGAGTCCTTGCTATGAACAACAATTCTTCATTACCTGCTTTAGCACAGGTCCTTTCTATGGGGTGCAGTCCTTCAGGAACAGACTGCTCCAGTGCTGGTCCCCCACAGGGTCACAAGTCCTGCCAGCAAACCTGCTCCGGCGTGGGCTCCTCTCTCCACAGGGCCACAGGTCCTGACAGGCACCTGCTCCAGCACAGGCTTCCCACAGGGTCACAGCCTCCTTCAGGCATCCACCTGCTCCAACGTGGGGTCCTCCATGGGCTACAGGTGGTCATCTGCTCCACCACGGACCTCCATGGGCTGCAGGGGGACAGCCTGCCTCACCATGGTCTGCACCACAAG
>NW_010297425.1:24869-36616 GCF_000700745.2 Antrostomus carolinensis | reverse complement strand
TTTTTTTTTCTCTTCCCCTCTTTTTTCTTAATTCTGTTACCACAGAGGCGTTACTGATTGGCTTGGCCTTGGCCAGCAGTGGGTCCATCTTGGAGCTGGCTGGCACTGGTTGTGTCGGACATGGGGGAAGCTTCTGGCAGCTTCTCACAGAAGCCACCCCTATGCCTCCCTCTCCACTCCTCTGCTAACAAAACCTTGTCATGCCAATACAGGTTGACATAGAAGAAATTTTCTCTTTGTTTTAAACCAATTGCTTAATAGCACCACTGGATCCCCCTCAATCTTCTGTTAGGAGAGAAAGTGAACTTCCTGTTTACATTCTCTGAAGCATCCATGACTTCATGTACCTCTGTCATATCCTCAGAATGTTTTTTCTTTTAAGCTGAAAAGTAAAGCTGTTTAATCTTTTTGCATATGAAAGCCATACCATACCTATGGATATCTGCTACCTTTGTCTAGTGTACCTTTTTTAGTTCTACTGCACCTTCTGCACATGGTATAAGACATAATGTACCACTAATTTATAAGATCATGCAATGATGTTTTAAGTCATTTGCCACTACCATAAAAGAGTAGTGTAACAGAAAACTCAGATAGCTTCACATAGGCAGTCACAGATTGAATTATGCAAATAATTGTTTGGGAAAGTTGCTGGTCAAATGTAAAAAAGTAATCCAAAAAAAAATTTTCATTGCAAGTCAACTGTAAGCAAACAAAACCAAAAATAGCTTATTTTCACAAAGCAAACAAACTAATTCTAAAAAAAGAAATATCATTTGTTTCCAGATGACATTAAAAACTTTCTTTTATTCTAAGCACATTAGCAATATTATTTTAGGAATTTTTAAAGGAAAACTATGGAAAGATTATCCCAAAGAGCTAACTTTTTTTGAAATTTTTGGCAAAACAGGTGGCTGTAGTGAATTATGTGAAGAAAGACTGATATCAGCAAATGGATATTAGCAGAAGTCAAACTAGACCAGCACTCTCCAGGTGTTTCTTTCTAATCCGTGCACCACTATCAATATATTTGTTGTTCTTATTGCTTTGGTATAGCCAGCTAGGGCATGTACCTGGCAGATTTCCACTGCCATTTAGCACTGAGAGTCTGGATCAGTAAAGCCAGTATTGTGCCCCTTGCCCAATGTTGTGCTGTTTGAGCTCAATCCGTTTCCTATTCTCATAAGATTTAAAGGTAATACTTGGGTGCCAGGGAAATAATCAAACACAACGTCATACATAAACACAAAAGTATCTGGTGGCCAAGTCTTTCCAAGACAAACAATGGACAGAAGAGGTACCATGGTGGACTCTAATAAAAGGAAGGGCTCAATTACAGTCTATTGCTGTAAGATGAATAGTACCTGTCTTAGGTTTGCAGCTTTTCATCTCTCCCATGTGAAAAATGCAACTGCCATAAGAGCTTGCCACAGAATGTTCATGTAGGTACATGCATCCTGTAGTTGTCTAATGGAACAATGGCATAATTTAGCCCAAGCCAAGGCTGAACAAGATGTAGATCAAAGTTTTTAATGGTGGGAATGATTAACCCTTAAAAAATATGTCCCTGGAACAAGAGGGCACTGCCATCATTTCAAAGCTTTAGACATTATGGAGTTGGTATTTTTGCTTCTCCAGCTGGAGCTGGTACCATTGCTTCTCCAGCTAGTTAATGTTTTCTCAAGCAGAAAGCCTGGCAAAGGGCTCTCTCCTCTGTTCAGTTTTCAGGTAGGTCCAGTAGCCTCTTGAAGAAAATATTTTAGGGACTGAGAAGATGTTGCAGCTGAAGAATCAGACTCATTCCATATAGGGGAAGAACAGAGCAGGTTTCTTTCTACTCTTCATGGACCTTACATCATTCTTGGCTACCTGCCCTGGGTCTAACAGGAGCTGCTGTAAAACCAAATTTCCAAAACCTGGTGAGGCAACAAAGAGGAGGAGTGACATGGTGGGGCTGTGTTTCGTTGAAGGTCAGATGTCTAGGTTACAATATGTCATTAACTGTTTAAAAGAACAGCACAGAAAATGTAGGGAATGGGATCTCTTGATATCTGTATTTTGCATACCACTTTCTGAAAAGAAGAAAATATGCATTCCTCTCCCACCGAATACAGGCAGCCCTGCAGATTGATTTTGGTCCATGCCATGAGGTTAATGCTCAGCTTGATCTGCACTGACATGAAAATACCATCTGTGTAACCCCAGATTGCCTTGCTGGGAGAAGAGAAGATACAGGACTCAGCAGCTGGTCTCAGCTACTCTGGGAAAAAGTGTTTGTCTCCAGACCAAGTTTGGATCCAGCCATAACTGGCAAAAGTATCATAAGTGTATCACATGCATACTCCAGAGAAATCTTAGGAAGCTTAATGGAAGTTCAGTTCATATGTTGAGGCTGCTACATGAAAAGTATCAGGAAAAGCATAAACTGTTCCTATTTCAAAATTGTACAAAGAAAGGAGTATATGGTATAATAACTTCACAGGAATGTCATGAGTTGCTCAAATATTCCTAAATTAACATAAGTAATTCAAATTAAGAACTTTTCTTTTTCTTTGATTAATATCTAAGTAATAATTTTTATTCCTAAGGTGTGTAACAGAAAGTTGACTTCCTTTTTGGTAAGCAGAACATAATACTGAATCTTGCCATAAGCATGCAAGCACAACAAATTGGTGAGGGGCTTAGAGGGGAAGCTGTATGAGGAGAGGCTGAAGTCACTTGGTTTGTTCAGCCTGAAGGAGACTGAGAGGAGATCTCATCACAGTCTATAACTTCCTCACAAGGAGAAGAAGAGGGACAAGTGCTGATCCTCTCTCTCTGGTAATAAGACCAGGGGAAATGGCAAGAAGATGTGCCAGGGGAGGTTTCGTTTGGACATTAGGAAAAGGTTCTTCACCCAGAGGGTGGTGGAACACTGGAACGGGCTCCCCGGGGAGGTAGTCATGGCACCAAACCTGACAACGTTCAAAAAGCATTTGGTCAATGCCCTCAGACACATGGTGTGAATCTTGGAATTGTCCTACGCTAGGGCAAGAGTTGGAATCAGTGATCTTTGTGGGTCCCTTCCAACTCACAATATTCTATGATCCTATGATCATAATCTGTTTTGTGCACTACACAAAGGAAGGACTAGACTGAATCTCCTTAACTTTCTTACAGCAAGAAAGTAAGTTCAAAACAATGTTTGTCCCAACAGAAACAAACTTCTCATATCAGGTCCTTTCCTGATATGCCAAAGAATAAGAGGTTTTTTTTCCTTAAAAACGAGCATATACTCTAAAAATAAATTGAGCTCAGTAAATTGATGCAGTCTTTTATAATAGTAAAGATTTTTTAAAATATCAAATTTATAACCAGTTCGGTGGATTGATCTACCACGACTGCATTTACTGAAGGGGAATAAAGGCAATTATAAAGTCACAGGGCCACATTCACCCCAGCTAAAATCAACATGTGACTTCTCTTTGATGCTCCAGCAAGACCCACACTCCCTAAATTGCATGGCAACTCTCTTGAAGTTTTAAAGCAGGAGCATAGCAATTAGAGAACAGTTGCACAAAACCATCCCTTCAGCTTCTCGGAGCGCCCACTCCATGTTGCAGAGCCCGAGCTGGCTCCACGGGCACATGTCACAGTGCTCTGGTCAGGGGAGCCAGCTCTGCCTCCTGCTGCCTGCGCACACGCGGCTGCCGGGAGATTGCGAGGTGACATGGTCAGCCTGATGAAGTACACAAAAGCTTTTGGCACGGCATATCTACAATATCATGGACAGTCAAGGAGGCGCCTGTTATAAAAATACACAGTGAAACACAACTGGAGGACTGCTCTTTCTCAAAGGCTAACGTAATGCATTCCTTCTGTTTAGGCTCATTTTCCAGCCTTTCACATTCTTTGTGAACAAGAGTTATAAAACAAGCCTGATGCAGGCCAATTATTTTTACTTTGAAGGCCATTAATCAAGATTGACTAAGAAAATGAAGACAGCTAAGCAAAATTTCATATGTGACTAGAGTGAGATTAAAATAAAACCAGATGGGGATGGACACAGACGTTAAGCTGCTTTCTCTCCCCCTTCCCTCCCCTTTTTTTCTTTTTTTGACTCATGTAATAAATGTCTTTTACAAATTACAGCACTCTTATTTTCTTACAGTAAATCAAATTGGGTCATAATGTACAAGTGGTCTCATTGCTGAAATGTCAAAAATAGAACCTGCCTTGTTCTTCCAAACTAATTCCTCAAATCTAAACCAGCAGTGTGGCCTGACAGTCTATAAACCATCTACCTGGATGCAGATCTCTTAAAAGGTAACTGTCTGTTGCTGATAGAGGTATTTCGCAAACACCCAACATGAGCCATATGTTGAGAACTATGGCATGCAGTCATTTGGAGTGGTCTCAATTTGCAGATCTTACATACATTACATTTCTAAAAATTTCGGGGAATTTATGGAATCAGTACTTTTTCTACAGGCGTGGCTTTCTACAGAAAATAGCAAACAACCTTGAGTCAACGTCAACCAGTAGACCTATAAAAATTCTGAAAAAGTTTGCACAATTTTCACAAAAACCCCATTTTCATTGCTTAGATGAAAACCACCATACACACTGTGGAGCTTATTTAGAGCTTTCTGGATACACCAAGGAAAACAAGAATCAGAAAGACAGGTAAAGTTACAGAATGATGGTCACATATCAGGAGGACATTTTGATAAATTGACTACCACAAATTCTCTTAGTTAAAAAAGTGAAACAGTCATGTATATATTACTGCCCTTTTACAAAGTATACTATTAGATAAATGGAAGGGAAAAGTGTCCCAAATATGTTTAGACACATAATTTAAAACAAGTCCTGCTTTGGAATCAAATTTTGAAAATGTATATACTGGTAAGCAACCTCACTCATATCAGTCCTGTCCTTTCCAGAAGCGTATTTGATTAAATATAACTGTCTCATCACCAAGGAGGGGGGAAAAGAGTAGTTAATCAGCATCCCATTGGGAAGACCTGAGACTTCCTAACTTTGCAGAGAAATTACCTGGTACAGTCAAACACAGGGGCTACATCCCCAAATTCTACTGTGCTTGAAATGTTAATTAGGTCTGAGATCTGCCCTTATTCCTATGAGAACATCTTATGTTAAAGAAAGGAAGGTCATGCACATGTAACTTGAAATTTTGTAAACTTTGTGAATTAATGCTTCAGTTCCCAGATCCTTTTCTGTATCACCTGCACTAAGTCATTTAAGCCCAGAGCTTTCTTCTCTCCATTGATTATACTGTTGTAGAAATAAGCCTGTAAGGCATCTCAAGGGATCATTTAGGCCATCCCCTCCACTAAGTCAGAATCAGCTGTTCCTAAATTATTCTTGACAGATGTTTGTCCAACCTGTTTATCAACTCTCATACGGTGGAGTTTGCATAGGCTTCCTAGACAACCAATTCTGTTACTATCATAGAAAACATTTCCTAGCGTCTACCCTTAATCTCCTTTCCTGCAAGTTAAGCCCTCTACTTCTTTTAGACATTCACAACAGTTTATTACTTTCCTCTTTGCAGCTACCTTTTAAACATTTGAAAACTTATCATACAACCTTCCAGTTTGCCTCTCTCTAGACTAAACAACCTCACTGCCTTCAGTCTTTCCACACAGGTTGTGTTTTCCAGACCCTGGATTGCTCCTGCTCCTCTCCTTGGACTCTTTCCAACTGATTTGCATCTTTCTTAAAATGCAGTGCCCCAAACTGGACGCAGCGCTCCAGCTGTGGTGAGAAAGCAGAAGGACTGTTTCTTGGTTTTCACATATGCCAACACTGTTTATACAACCCAGTACGATGTTTGGGTTTTTGGAAACAGCCTGACCTTCCTGACCCATGTTCATTTTGTGTTTGCTCTGACCCTCAGCTCTTTCACTGAAGAATGGCTGCATTGCTATCCACCCCGCTCCCTTGCAGCCCACATCTCAGCCCTGAGGAATACCACCTTGCGCTCTGCACTGAGTTGCGCCTTCTTTGCTTTAGGTCATTTCCCCAGTTTGTCAAGATAATTCTGGATTCTCTTCCCCCAAATTATTTGTAGTCCCTCCTAGTTTCTTATCATCTACAGATTTAATATTCTACCGTCTAAGATTCTAATTAAACTAATTAATAGCACTGGCCCCAAGAAAGAGCTTGAAGAAACCATCCTTCTGGTCAGACAGTGAACCAGTGACAACTAAATTTCTGTACAGTTTCCCAACAATTACATCCTGGTAATGTATCCTTCAGTTATTTTTGTTGAATATCATGTCGGACAGTGTCAAAAACCTTACTGAAGTCAAGATGTATGACACCTACTTCTTTGCTTTATCCAGAAAGCCTATTAACCTTAATTCACTTCTACACTGTGTTATCTGGCATGTTTTGTTCACTTCCACTCAGTTATTTATTGCTCAGCTGTCTTGTAGATGCTCACAGGATTCTGTTGGATGTTTGTATTTTTTCTGCAGAGGAAGTGAATCTCATTGACTTTTAATTCTATGAATCTACATTTCTTTATTCATTTTTAAACATGACAATGATTTATCATATAATGTTTTTTATCTTTTCCCCCTTTTTTTTAGAAAGGTAATGTTGAAGTTTATGCTTTTAGGAGTAGCAAAATATTTTGAAATAACAGCTAACCTGCTCTATATAATCTTGAGAACCATATTCCTCTTAAGTTTTTTCTTTCTATTAGGGTCCAGTTCTTTCCTCCTCAGATCTCTTGTCACAGTTTATTTGTTTATCGCTTTCCTCACAGTACTTGTTCTGTCCCAGCCTATTTTCTCCTTCAATTCTCTCTCTCTGTCCCTTTTCTGACTCTGCTAAGTGGAAGTGTAGTTCTGCAACACTGAAGTACAATTTAAGCTTTTGAACCCAAGGTATCTGAGGTGCTTTAGTATAAAGGTTAAATCACCCAATTCCTGCTTTTCACATTCGAATATCTTTATGAACAGTAGATCACACAGTTGTCTCTGAGGGGAAAATTGCTTAGGAGCATAAAGAAGCTGTGCACTCTGCCTTGTCTTTTCTCAGATCAAAGAGATTTGAGTGCTGCTGATAGTAGCTTTCAAGAGATGTTACTGGTGGGGAAATTCAGTAGCCATCTTCCCGGATGCTTGTTTATCTCACTCACATTCCATTTCCTTAATTTAGCTAAACATATACTTAGATCATTCTTCCATTTTCTATTGCCCTTGGTGATGCCTTTACTCACTTCATTTCCCATCCTTCACTTGGAAAGGAATGAAAATGCAGATGTATTGTTATTACAATGTACAGAGATGAATGAAACAAAAAAGAGACGTGTTCTGACCTCCACAAAACCACAGTGTTTTGTAAGGATGGTGGTTTTGTGGCATTGGATTTTAGATGGTGTGCACCTTGAAAAATTAAAGCAGGTAAACACAATTTTAAAATAAGAAGGTAAAGTACAGCTTAACCTTTCCCATTTGCTTGAAGGTGTATTGAACTAATACTGTTCCTCCAAGCCTGTGACTCCAAATCCCATTATATCAATTTTATACAGGGTATTATGAGAAGCTGAGAGTTTTCTGAAACAATAATGGCGCACAACGTCTGAACCCAGGTGCAAAGGAAACGCACAGCCTGCCAGGGCTCTTCTTAGCTCACCTCTGAGCAACAACAGAAGCTGTGAGCTCATTTTCCAGCTACGCCAGTTGCCCACTCCCTTCTGAATCTCTACTCTCCCGTCTGTCCTCTCTGATGCTGTCAGCCACAAACTACCTTTTCTCATAAGTGTCTTGAGAAATAAAGCTGCAAATACAACCTCCCAATGAAGGAAGGTGTTTATCTATTTTTGTAAATAACAGCTGTGTGGAGTTGGTGAATGTTCATTTCCCAGCATTTCAACATATTCCTGTGGAAAGCTGCAAGTGTTCTTCAAAAAACTCCCTTTATTAACCTGGTCTGCTTGTTATTCTATTTTGCTACAGACCCTGAAGTTGATGGAAATCTAGTAGATCATTTCTGTCAATCATTTCTGTCCCACCAACAGAGTAGAGCAAACATTGCTTGAACTCTGTTGTAGTACCTTACTGCTTTAGGGATATCAAAGCAGGACAAACATTGTTCTACCAATGAGTATCTTCACATCCAGCCCAGATACTTCAGGATCCAACTATCACATATCCTTTCAAAACAGAAGTATTCACCAATTTTCTTACATTCTTCATAAAAGTTCAGCATCTTTCCCCCAGCATTTCTCCCCCATTGCTACACCTGACACTTAGGTTATCAGAGCACTGCACAGGAGGCGCATAGACAAGCCTTGCTAAAACATTGGTGGTCAGAGGCTTTCCAGGTGTCCTCCAGAACTCAACCTGTTCCCTAGACAGCAACACCTGCCTGTGAAGTCTGCACACTTCTCTGCTTCCCCTGCTCAGGTGTTTCCTTTGTCACACATACTAGTAATGATCTGCAGATGGGCTGAGCTGCTGACTAGTTCAACGCTCCAAGGTGTGCCTCAGAGAGGAAAGACTTAATCCAGATGGGATTTAACCTGCAGCATTGCACAGGCCATCCACTTGAAATCATCCACTAGCAGAGAGTGCAAAAACCCTTTTCCACAGTGTGTGGTGAGAGATATTGCCACTTAAACACAGTGGCAAGCAGCTGAAGGAAAAAAAAAAAAAAAAAAAAAAAAGAGAAGATAAAAAAAAAAGAGAAAGAATTATCTGTGTTCATTAATATTCACTGATAATTCATGTCAGAACAGACAGAGCCTCCTGATCCCGCTCTTTACATGGCTCTGGCTAAAGGGATTCTCCTGCCTACTCGCCTGACACATATTATAGCCTAAGCAGTGCAGCTCACTGAGGTGTTTCTGCCAATGTTAATGAAGTGGAATTTATGGCAAAAGTTGAAAGACAAAATAGCAAAGCAGGTCATTTACTGTAAGAACTGTGGGGTTTGTGGCGTTTTTTGCATTCCCAGAGGTAAGGGAAGGGAGGAAAACCTAATGGGTAATACATAAAAGTCCCAAGACTTGAGTTTGGTTCAAAGTGCTTCTTTGAACTTCTTGCGCAAGCTTGAACAAGCCACTTATCTATACCTCCATTTCTCAGTAAACAGCTGTAGATTAAGATCAGGCATGGTGGCAATGAATAGTGTAGGAAATCCTGACATGGAAAAACACCTCAAGAGGAAGCTGCGAAGTTATTTCCTAGTAGTTTGGAAGTGGACAGAACATAAACCTGTATTTCATTTGAAGTGCTTGCACCAGTTGTAGGGGCTTTCCAAAGGCCTTCTGTTGAGTCTAGGGTACAGCTTGTTTGGGACACTCAGAAAGCCAGGGAAACTTTCAAACCACAATATGGGTTGCTGCTGGCTCCTATATAGAGGCTAAAATGTTAAAACACATTTTCAACAACAACCATGTAGGTCTACTTTGATAAAAATCCAGCTCCAAACATGTTCTGTTCTTCTCACTCACAATCCACTAACCTTCCAGCAGATCACTCTGCATCCTCTCTGGGAAAGTCCTGGGCTTCCTCATGAAATGGGGTCTGCTACCTGTGGTCTCACCTGTTCCAAAAGCCACATCATTGCTATGCCTTCCAAAGTTTCTTGCCAGCAGAGGAGGTAAGCTGAAGTGTTGTGGTTTCCTAGGGGGAAACATCTAGTAGCCAGGCAGTTCTACCATCAGCTTCCAGTCAGGAGTTCAGTCAGCAGTACTTCCAGTACATGTAATATGATTACACCATAGCTTTCTGGTATAATCACATTAAACTTTTTTCTTTTATTTTAAAAAATATTTAAAAGACATGTTATCTGCTGCTGTTTAAGGCCACCTCAAATCTTCAGCTACCCCATCAGGCAATAACTGTGCTCCTGAGGCATGTTTTGGTGGTCACTCATAGGGAACACACATCTTTATTTGCTCTGGAATAGTAACACTAACTGAAGAATTGTTTCTAGCTCCTAAGTCTTACTTTGACTCCTTGCTTTGTGTCAAATGTATTTGCTGACCTTAGCTCTTTATTTCTTCCTGAAGATACTCCACCAACAAGTTACTGACATCCTTGTTTACAGTCATGGCTATTATATTTACCAGATGTCAATGAAGAGATGCATTTGTCTCCTTAGTGTATAGATTTGTAGTAAAGAGCTTATTGCAAAGAAAAGCTAAGTTGTTTTTGTTGTTTTGTTTTTTTTTTCTCTAAGCACTACCTATTTGGAAGAAACTCTGAGGGAATTAATTCTGTTCTCTCCTAGATGGATGAATTCACATTAAAAAAAAAGAGAAAAAAAAAAAGAGGTTTATCTCTTGTGTGGAAGTAAGAGTTCACTTCAAGATAGGAGATAAATCCTATCCTGGGCT
Source organism: Antrostomus carolinensis (assembly GCF_000700745.2). Lineage (NCBI taxonomy): Eukaryota > Metazoa > Chordata > Aves > Caprimulgiformes > Caprimulgidae > Antrostomus > Antrostomus carolinensis. The sequence continues at coordinate 26,256 of NW_010297425.1, read as the reverse complement.
GCCCTCGTTTTGCCTATGGCATCATTCCTAGAATATATAGGTTGCATGCAGAGCTGAAGTGTAGTTTTCTGTCATCACAGTCACACAAAATAATATAAGCATGTGCAGTCCTAGTTAGGAAGGGTATGGTCAGATCCTTACCTGGCTACTTTAAGTGCCTTTGCCGTAGGACCTCTCACAACAAGGAAAATCAACTAGGATTCTCTTTCCTGATGTACCAGACAATGATCCATCCCACACTGAATTCACTATTTTTACTAATTGGGCATAATGGTGAACACTCCAGAGCATGCAGCTTACTTTCAGAGACTTTGTGCACACACAGTTCAGTTGCTGTTCAAATATCTCTGGATTATAACACAAACATGCAGCATAGAAAACACTCCGAAGACTTGGCTGTCTGCTAATCTTACCGTTTTACTGAACACTCCCTGGCATGTCCAAGCTCCCCTTCCTTTTTTTTTTTTCTCCCTCACATGTAACTAAACTACAAAAATTATTTATTTGAAAGAGAAATACCTGCAGAACAAAGTGACAATTTTCAAAGTTTGATACAGTGCATGGCTGGTATGAGTGTGGTTTGCCAACAAGTGCAGTTGAGGCATGCTAACTTCTCTAACCAAAAGCATAGAGAAGAGTGATGGATAGGTGTTAACATCTGACAGTCTGCAGTTCTCAGCCTGAACGATGCAGTCAAATGTTGCTTACAGCTCCACTGATGGGGAGCAACCCTCAGTACAGACGTGGAGTAAGGTGTGAACTCATGCTTCTGATCTAGAGTACAGTATTTAAGGCATTTCACTAACACCCCATTCACACCATAAGAACATAAATTAATAATATCAGTCTGAGGAAACAACACTCTTGAATTAAGTCTACTTCATGATCATCACTACCCTAAGAGAACCTTTGCTCGCTTAGATTGTTTCTGAGTAAGAAATTAACCTCTGAGATTAAAGTGAGAAAGTGAACTGCATAGGGATATATCAAAAGAACAAGGAAAATAGCTGGACAAGCATCTGGAAAAAATCAAGTTCACCTCTGCTTAGATTCTTCCAAAATAAGATTCTTAAAGGTTTTATTGGGCACCTGAGAAATGTCTCACAGTCAGGTTTTTCACCTGTTGGAAAATGCTGGAGGTAGGTGCCAGTTACAGAACAGCCATCAAATCTATCACACCTACTTATTTTCTTGTTCTGTAGGCAAGTAGTGGACTGACATTTCTAGAGGCCTCACCTGTTTGCTAGAAGTTTCATCCTGTTTCTCTGCTTTCTGGCCCCTCATTTTCATCAGGACCTATTTCATCTCTGAAGCACTGACAGCAGCTAAGTCCTCCATGTGAGGACAGTTATGGACCATCCAGACACCTGAGAAGAGTAGACATATG
>NW_010297425.1:4998-24839 GCF_000700745.2 Antrostomus carolinensis | reverse complement strand
GGAGCTCAGTAACATACACTGACTGCCTATGGATTTTTGGGTGGTGATGTGTCTGCCAGAATTTAAAAATATTGTGCCTCAGAAATTACCATGATGTTAGTTGAAGCCACTTCTTCATTTTAGTCAGAGCAGGAGTGCACTGGTCAGCCTAGAAAGTTGCCCCCTCCAGCAATTTCCACCTTGGGTGGGAAAATCAGTATAAAAGTGCTCATCAGCCTTATCAGTTCACCATCAGCCTCCATCCACTTCCAGTTAGCATATGCTGTCCTGATCAAAGATATCTTCACAAATGCCAGATACTGGCTCACAGGGCTACTCTCCTCATTTTATGCTAGTTTATGTTGGGCATCGAGGTGTTTTTGTTTTATAATTCAACTGAGACACTTGAAGGCTGAAAAAAAGAAGTTTTCCCACAAGCATTCAGGCTTGGCAGCCTCTATTCCCACTGAAGCAAAAGTGAGTTTTACAGATTTCACTGAAGACAGCTACACCAAGAACAAATACACCCAAACACCTCACTCCAGCTGTCTTGTCTTGTAGGTGAATGTTCTTCCTTTTAAAGAATACGCTTAAAGGGAATAAACATACATGTAGAGAGAGAGATTATCTCCTGTGACATCTAGATGAATGAATAGTGGGTACTTAAATTTAAATTCAAGAAAGCATTGTATTAGTCAGAGCAATTAATTTGAGGTCTGCTGGACTAGTTAGCCTATGACCCCTTAAACATTCAAAGAGAGGTAGACACAATATTTAAGTTAAATACTTATAATGGCAGTCTTACTACTTCCATTGATTCTAGAGGGAACCAGGATCTGTTAGTCTAGGAAAGAAATCTAAATCAATCATTGTCCTCTGGACTAGAGACACAATCCCAAAAGATTCCTTCATCAGTTTGAAAAGTATGTGGATCAAGTTCTCACCTCCTTTAAACCCGGGGCAGATGCACAATGAGATTTTACAGATATAATAGAAAAAAATTGAAAACATTGAGTCACAAAGACCACATCTGCATCTCTTCTCTTCTGCCTTCTCCCTCTTCTACCTTATCCTTGCAATGTTTTGAGATGCTTTAAATACATACACATGAAAATTGCATAGAGCTTGTTCTATTAATCTAATTAATTTTAGCATTGCAAATTAAAAACTAAAAATATACAAATTTGTATTGTACCAGGAAATCACTTTTTTTTCCCTATACATTTCCATAACATTTTTTTGTTAATCTTTTAGGGTTTTTGTAGCTTTTTTTTTTCTCCAGGAGAGCATGTCCTAAATACAAATCATTACAACAAACCCAAGCAGATCCACAGGCAATCATTTAAGGGAAAATGTTTGCCTTATACATATTCAATGACAAACCAAAGTGTTCCTGTATAACAGCTACATAATATATATTTCAATAAATTATTTAGATGTGTATTCATGTAGAGGATCCGAACAGCACTAAGAGTACTTTTCTGATGCACGGATGGATGTGCCTGGAGAAGAGAGCAATGCTGAGTTTGCTAAGTAATATTCTAGTAGACAAGGGCTGCAAGCTTCATCACTCCACATCCTCTCCCAAAGACAGTAGCTGCAAAGCTATTGAAGGCTTGAGGATGCCCTGTGTGGTGCCAGGACACTCCCCACTGACCATAGTCTGTGTTTCCTCTTCCCTTTCTCTATGCCGGGGTATCTGGCTGCATCTTCCTTGGCCAATTGCCTGCATTACTATGTCTTCTCATTGTGCTTGGTGTACACAATCATCCCCTTCCGTTTGTGTGCCCCCAGCTCTTCCCACTATTGTACTGATTATTTTTCTGAGAATTAAGCCATTCTGGATGTCAACGCATTCCATAGGTAGGATGGTATACATATGATATAGATTACAGAAGAGCTATCCAACTGAGTGCAGGATGTTGCAGCTGACCACACTTAAAAAATCATTAATAAGCCATGTCTTTTTCAACTAAGTCCCTTCCATGATCCATTCCAGTCTCATCTTCCTCTGACATCAGATGAACAAGACAGGTTTTATGATTTAACTTTGCTTTTTCAACTTTTTTTTAACATCCAAATTCATGACACAGATTTTGCTTCTTTCTGCCAGTCCCTTCTCCATTATTCAACATTAGTGAGAGAGATAAGACTTGTTAACTTAAATGGGTGCAGAGTGGAACATTTAGATTGATGTATAGAGATGTTGCTCATAAAAGCATGCACAAGGCCTTGACAAAATCATGCAACTTATTTTCTCCAGGCAGTTAAAATATTTTCCAATTTAGCCAATGACTATACTTATCCACTATTTTATTCATGAAAACAGTGTCAAAATGAGAAATAAGGGCATTTTACTTCCTCCCTCCCCTAATTTGAAATATCATCTTGAACTGGAAATGAAACAGGTTTTTTTTTTTTAAAAAAAAAACTTTACATGCCTCAAAAACATGATATTTTTATGCCGAGACATTTAATTCCCTCCCCCTGTTCAAACTGTGATTTTTTAGACAAGTGAGGTTTTTTCCAAATGCCCTCAACTCCCATGAAATAGTTCCAAGGCATCCTCTCCAGTTATGTCAATCAGTTTCAGGCAGTCTGCAAAGAGACATGACATTTCATAACAATGACATACCAGCCTGGGAAATGATAGGTGGGAAATAAGCAGTTTTCTCAAAATAATCTCATTCATCTACAGAAATTCATATTATACATAAAATGTTACCTTTCTTCAACTTAACCTGGTTAAATGCAAAAAATATTAAAAAGTTAATTAAAAATTAAAGGACTCGCTACCTGGGAAAAGATTCAGGTTTCACAAGTAATGAGTGGGAAGAAAAAAATGTCTGATTTCTCTGCTGTTCATGGGTATTTTGATTGAATTTAACACATCTCAAGCTGCCAAAAGCCAATGCTACTCATATGAAGCAGCACTGCTTCTCCAATTAAAAAGTGGAAGCGCAGCTGCTTCCAGGCAAGTGGAAAGGAAAGTTGGCTTGAGTGGCAGCAAAAGAAGAGGGGAAAAAATAAATAGATGTGCTAACTTCTTTATATGAAGTTTTTTATTTGGTTGTTTTTTCAAGCAGTCAGCTGCTGTGGTCATGAGAAACTATTAGGGCACAAGTGGAATGTGCTTTACCAAAGGAAACATGGAAATGTGAACTTCTTCCCTGTCCCCCTCTTATTTTCTTTTTAAAATTTTTACCAGCTTGTAGGTTCACTCTTGTTCCCTCTCTCTTTTCCTTTCCCGCTGGGAAAAACTGTATATATTAGACCCTTGGAGTTCACTTCTCAAGAATAAAAATATTAACAGAAATTTCTTTTTGAACTACCTCAGTAATAAGATGTGTATATATGATGTGCATTTTTCTGTGGTGTTTGAACAAATATGAATATTTTGAAAGGGTGGAATCCAATCCAGCTGGAGTACTGGTGTTTTCTCATCCTTACTATTGAAGCGATGTGCAGTCTAGATCTACTACTAGCTGATCTGTCAATATTGCGCTGCAATTTGTACACAAAACGAGTTGTGAAAAGCAATAAAAATATCTTCATTGCAGGATAGTACAAAGACATGCCTAACATCCCAAACCAACCTCATGCAAATTTTATTGTTCTGACATTAATTATCATACCAATAAAAGAACATAGGATGTTACCAGCTATCACAGCTCTTTTCCATTCTTCTTCAGACTGCTGGCTTTATGTGACATAAATAAATAAATAATGCAGCTTAAAAAGGAAACCTGTAAACAAGTAAAGATGGATACAGGCACAAGATTCAAACATTCTCAGATTCTAGGATATATTAGAAGTCGAAACTCACAAATAGCTCTGAGCTTTCCCAAATACCCATAAATCATAACTAGGTCAAATTCTAGATCAAAGCATACCTTTTGAAATAATTTGGAATCCAGATACAAGTTTGACTGTGCAGTTTAAGAGCTGAGACATCCTCAGGTTACTGCAAGTTACCAAATCACTATATATTAACTAGGCCAAGTTATATGTGTGCTTTCATTCTTCGCCAAATGTGAAACAGTTTGAAGAGGTTTAAAATAATCCTTATAGCTTTGCACTCCCTGTGGCCTATGTACATAGAGAGTTTATCCATCTCTACTGACTTATAGGTATTTGTGCTGTGATAACAACTCTGTTTTCCAAACCTGATTTTTAAACTGTGTATATAGATAAGAAAATAGACCGAAGAACAAGATCTATACCAGATAATTTCTAGTGGTGGAAGATGGACCAAGTATTGTCCTACTCTACATGGGATCAAAGTCTAAGAAAGCAGGCAATATATGTTCTTCCCCTAAACGAGCTGTCAGATGGACTGAACTTTCAAAACTGCCTAAATCACGCAGGAATTTACACTGCATTTTAAAAATGTGATATTAGTGTCCAAGAGGCAGGATTTTCTAAGGCAATTTGGCATTTAACATTGTAGGTAGATGTCAAGTGGGATTTTCAGAAATGCCTAAACCGCACTGAAAGCAACGGAACTGAAGTCAGTCCCACCAAAATCAATACCCAATCACTATTCAAATGTTACTTCGCAGTGACAGGCAACCTTTCCAATGGCTAAATGCAATCGAGTGGAACCCTGCACCAAGTCTCTTATGCCAATGTTTGTTACATAAAATAATACACTCTCTTTTTAAAAGTTCACTGCTATCTACCTTTTAGATGTACTTGGAATATTTTGCTTGCATGAAATAGGAAGAAAGTATCTGACAGCCTACTGCTAGGCACATGGCTAAAGTAAATCATACTACTGCCATGTCAAATAGTGAAATTAATTGTTATTAAAGTTAATACCTAGACCAAATAACAACACAGCTCTCTTATCTGGAGAAATAAAATGGCAACTCAAGCTTTGTGGCTGTTTGAAAAATCAACAACAAAAGATTTCTGCATGAGGTTTTATAAGGTCAAAAGAATGAAAATGTCATTGTTTTTGTTCTCTTTTGTTAATTAGATACATATTGCCACAGAAAAAAAACCCAATCAAAAGCCAACCAAAAAACCCCTAGCAGTATTTCTGGGTTTCTTACTTTAATTCTATTTCTGTCTTGAAAACCAGATGAAGAACAGATTAACCATACTAAACAAAGTTATTGATAAGTAATATATTCACCATAAAAAGAGACTTGAATTATTTGTGAATTTAAACATCATTCTAAAAAGAATGTGATGAAAAAAATCAATTGAAACTTAAAAAATTAACAACTGTGGGTTTGGCTACTATTTTGAAATAACCAGGTTTTTCAGTTCACCCGCCTTGATATATGGCAACGTTATTTTACAACATTAGTAGTAAGTTTTACTGATATAATTGTTTTTATTTGGTGAAATGCCTAAGGTTTTGTGTGGCCTGATGTAAATCAAAGTTCTGTCCCTACATTTTCAACTCTATTATCAAATTAAAAATAAAAACATAAACCCCTCAAACATTATTTCTTATACCTAGCTACTAATTTATGTAGCTGGGACAGAAACAATAAAGTAATTTAAAAAAACCCAAACATTTGGTCACTATGAAAATCATTATTGACAGATATGAAGGCTTCACTCTTAAGGCATCCTGTAGAAATGCTGCCTTGACAATATTTTATCTGAAGCAAGCCCTTACAAGTAAATTTTTCAAAAGTACCTTGCTGTAGTGATCCCAAACTTCTGAGCAGCAGGTCCTGTGCCTTGATTTGGTTTATGGACAGACATTTTCAGTTGAAGGATTTTTAGCATCTAGAAAGCTCACTTTTGCAGATATATAATCTATCTGTTGGGCTGTCAACAGGGCTCGCTAGCATTGCTGTCCAGACAGAGCCATCTAAATGCAAGCCTGGCTTAAGATGCACTCTTAGGAAGTAAAAAGATTTGCTGGTGAAGCTCTATGACACATCCTTCCGGTGCAGATGTGATGCTTATTGACAAGTATGCCTCATCCATTTCTTGGATGAAACAAGCTATGCAGAAAGATTTGATGTTATAACTAAGAGTATGCTAGGGAATCTGTCCATGTAAAAATTTCATAAAAAATAAATTACTCTACCAGTTTGCACAACTGTATTAACAAAAGTTGTTAAGAGTAGATCTGGCCAGTGCAGACCAGAGGATCATGTGGGGGGACAGGGGGCAGGAGGAGCTATTTGAGCTAACTTCAGATGAAACAAAGAAGATTTCAAGAGCTGTGAGCCAGTACTAGGCAGAGCTGAGTGGTTTTTTTGTGAAGCAAGGAGCACTAAAGCTTTGTGCAATTTCATTAGTGCTAGGATTACAATCTGACCTTGCTCACCAATCTGAAAGCAGACTCAGACCCTCACTGTTCATCATTACAGGCAAGGTGTTACCAGATTTAAATAGGTACCCTCAAAGGGAAAGAAAATCAGTACATCAAAGCACTATCTCTAGTTTATTTAATGTGGAATGACCAAATGGCAGGTCTTTTTTATGTTTAAGGCTAGAACTGTAAGCAATTATATCTGCACCATTGTAACTGACACAGCCAAGCCTGTATACTTACCAGAATCTCTTTCATCCTGTTTAGTTTATATAGCATTATCACCCCTAGGAGTTCATATTGCTTTCACAGTTTTCTAATGTTTTATAGACATATTTGGTCTCTAAGGATTAAACAAGGTACAGAAAAATAATACTCAGTCCCATCTAGATATGGGTATCTGCCTTTATCTGCTGCTTTAGCACTACTGTGAACTGCAGGCTATTTTTACAGCTTAAGAAAATATCTGTATCAAAGCAACACAAGAGTAAGGCAGCAAAAAATACTGCATAATTCCAAAGTCCTACTAAGCAAGATCTGAGAAGGATACACTAAAACAGAGCTAAAGAGAACACAACTAAAGATCTTCTCTGTGGTGTCTGACTGTGGATTTATTGTTGTCCCATGGTTTGAGGAGTCTGCAGAAAGCCATATTATTCAACTTCCATTCAAGCTATCTCTGCAACAAACCTGAACACTTCCTTTCATTTCACTGGCCACCTAAAAAGTTATTGGCTTTTCCTAAAAACCTCTTTAGGGGCAGCTGTGGAAATGGTTCCTCTTTCCCCAAAGCTGTGCCCCACCTACAGTGTGAAACACAGCCCCTCCAGCTGCTCTGGCCCCATTTACCCCTACGGGGACCAGCCTCCTGGGGAGGAAGGCAAAATGTCTTCTCCTAGGAGCGTTTCAAGTGGGTTTAGTAAACCGGGCTTGTGGTACTTAGCTCTGAGCTGCAAAGAGTCCCAGGGAAGGGCACTCAGAGGGGACAAGCAACATGGATCCTGGTGAGGACCTCTGGTTTCCCACATTTCTTTTAACAGCATTTCAAACATGACTGACACTGTCTAGCACCCAAACTGTGTTTTCTGGAGTAACTTCTTCCTGTCATGAAATGGAAAATGTTCAGGGAAGGAAAGACAGGGGAGAAGATAAATTGTCTTCTATGGCTAGTGACAGGTCACCACCAAGTGACATCTCTGTTTCAGCTTTTATCCAGCATCCCAGAGCTTTTGCCAGAAGACTTTCTGTTGAGGACTTTGTTCAACGAGAGTGAAAAGTCATCTATTCACAGGAGAATGACAGTTAGCAGGCCATGCTATTCAATACTTTGAGAATGCACCCTTCATGGTCTCCACAGCAGCACAACAAGCCTGGATCTGTCTCCTAGGTTCTGCTGTGGGACAAAGCTATTTATTGCTCTCTGTTCAAGTTAGACTTTCCTGAACTAAATTTAATGGGCTACTTGATGATTTTCTTTCTCATTTGCCTACAATTGCAGAAGGAGCTGTGGCTTCAGGATATGAAACCAGGAGGCTGAAAGTCTATTAGGAGAAGCCATTGCAAAACAGAAGCCACCCTAAGGCTGCTCTAATATACAGTATGGAGCACTCATGGCTACGGGATCTCTCAGGAAAAAGGAGGTTGGTGTCTTGCTTTCTGCTGCACACTGTTCAGTCCCAGCTGAGGAACAGAACAGAGATTTGCACTTGTTCCAAACCAGCAAACAAGTATTTTGCACATTCATTTGACAGCTGATTTCCACATTCTCAGAAACTGAAGGGTAAACTGGAAGGAAAGGCAGGGTCAACCCACTGTTTTGAATGTACGGACTTCTCTATAGATGACAGTCCCAGGTAGCAGTTCTCTAAGACACAGATAAACACTGTCTTTTGCAGCTCATCAGTTAAGATACATTTGAGTTTGGGCCTCTTGGGAGCTCGGCAGCTACATCCTATTCAGAATGAGAGGACCATGCCACCACAGCCAACAGATTTCCAGGTGTTCATCACTACTGTCTATATGGTTTTATTTTAAAAACCATAATAATGACACCTCCTATATTTTACCTTAATTTTTTTAAATTTCTCTTAGCCATACAGGGGAAACCCACTTTCAGTTGTCTGACTAAACTGAAGCCAGCTCTGTAGGGGTGGAGGGTAACTGCAGTCCTCATTAGCTATGTTAAAGACTTTGACTCAGAATGCAGAGCCTCTCTCTGCCACAGTATCAGCTCTCATGCCAACAGGCATCTATGCTGAACAAGTTTATAGTAGGAAAAATTGAGTCTATCTGAACAATGTGAGAGCTGGAGGATCCAAACATGTGTAAAATAGAACTTAGCAAAAGTAAAAATCTAGGCTGAGCAGCACCAGAGATCTTTGGCTTATTTTGTAAGGGAGTTGAGTGTTGAGTTGCGACTTTTAAGTAAAGCAACTAGAAGAAAGAACTTTCTATGGTATGGTTTGAAAAGCTTTATAGTCTTGAAAAGAGTGTTGTTATTATTATTGAAAAAGGATGTATATACATTTTCTTACTCTAAAGGTAACTAGCGTGCTGTGTAGAAATGGTGCTGTAGGACATGTAACAAAATTATTCTCAGTAGCATTTCTCATCAATGATATGTATGCCATGTACTGTGTGTAGGAGACTCATTAGCAGGGACCACTCTTTCCTCAAGACTTAATGACCATACAACTTGTAACACAAGCAAGCATCTCTCCAGTACAAGTTAGCCCTCTAATTTCTCTAAACAGCAAAAACTAATCTTGCTACACACCTCTACAGGGGAAAATTAATCTCTCAGTCACATCATTTTTTAATGTGATAGTACATGGAGTCACACCAACTTAGACTGCTCTGTAAGGCACTAGATAGGAGGTGGGAAACAGGAAATTGTTTATCAATAAACAGAAGAATTAGGATTTTACTGCCCAAAAGCCTGTATTCTTATTCTTCCTATTCTTCTGCAATGTTTTAATACCATTAACAGTTAAGCACAGTTCAGAACTTCTTTCCTGTGGCCAAATCCTCAGGCATCTAAGGCAAAGTAAGCCTTATTGGTACTTATATCGAATAGAATAGAGCAAAATTGATTTTTCAGAAGCCTAAGGAAGCCACAACACACAAGCGTTCACCTCAAAAAACAGTCTTTTAGAGAGTGCAAGACATTATGCACAAAAACCAATTTCTTTCTTATGAAGACTAGCTCACTGTGTGGGCAGCAAAATAGCATGTGGCTGTCTTATTCTTATGCTGGGCTTTATATTAACTATTTTTTAATTTCACTTAAGATAATAATGAATTTTAGGGTAAAGTTGTACCTTGTCACTTAAAATAAGCTAAAGGCAGAGCAGTGTTGAATGGTCATTTCCTGCTTTCCCTCTCCTTCCCTCCTTCTCTCCTGACCTTCTCCTTGCACCAGCTCTGAAGGTTGGCCCCATGCTGGGCCTGTTCAGTTCACTGGCCTGAAGAAAGCTAAGTGGACAAAAAAAGTGACAAGCTTTGCAAGCTGAACCAGCTCAGCGAAGAGCCTGATGAGCACCAGAGCTGGTCCAAAGAGAGAAGAGAGACTGCCCAGACGAGAAAGGAGCAGGCAAAAAGAAGGACCTCCCCCTTGGCAGCAGTGAGCTGTTAGATTACCCCAGCTTCACCCTCAGAGAAAGGAATTTTTTAAAAAGGCCAGAGTAAACATACCAGAAGCAAGGTTTTAAAGGTGGTGGCAGGAATGTGCTGATGGGAGAACACAGGCTTGTCTGGGTTAAGATGGGCTGTTATTCACCCCGACTCTTGCATTTGAATACAGAAAGAGCTGCTGAGAGCAGCAGCCTCAGAGGGAGCTGGGAGGAGGAGGGGAGGGAGAAAGGAGGAAGCAGGAGGGACTACTCTGGCAACACTGATTCTGGACAATTTCTCATATACTTTGATAGGGGAAATAGCCACTCTAGGGAAATATGGAGCTTTTGGTATTTGATGAAAGTTCTTATGAGTATTTTGATATTTCACCCTACCAGTGAGTCCTATGGGCAGGAAATATCTTATGGGAAGCAGAATAAAGCAACTTTAGAGCAATCGTCATCATATTTCAAGCAGTACTAAAAGGATTCTCAAGTTACCAAAAACTTTGCTCTGGCTAATATAGAGCCTATTAGTGAAGTACTGTATTATTTGTCAAGAATGCTTTGTAACACTGTCCATGTCTATCTATATGAACTAGAAAACTATGGTCAGCAATTCCCTAGCAACATTCGTATTTAAATGCTGTTCTGTTACTCACAACCTGGGACAATGGGTTAAAAAAGTCTTGCAAAGGAAGACAACCAACTGACCATCCAGAAACTGAGCACGGCTTGGGCGAGTTAACAAGATGGTTTGTACTGTTGGTTCTGGTGACAGCACTATGTAGAAGCACTTGCAAAAGTCACCTCTGGGGTGTCTTCATTCTCCATCTACTTCTCCTTCATGCCCATCTGTTGTTCTGCAACATGATACATGGAATAATACCAGAAAGGATGATTGTATATCAATAAATAAAATCAATATTGTAAAGGCCAATATCCAAAGTAGAAATATTTATTGTTCAATCCAATCATCTCCCACTCTAAACTTGTGTACTTTTATTAAACTTGGTCTTCTTCTCTCTGTACTGCTCATTGCATTTGAGACGATACAACCATACATACATTTCTATGTTTTTGTTGTTTTGCATGTTGTCTCTAACTTTCACTTAGACTTAACAGGTAAGGTGTAGCAATTCTTTCACAGTGGCTCATCTCCTGCTATTGCAACTGCAAAACGAAAATATGCAATGCAGGAGAAATACAAGTTTATAAATCCTTTGAAAGGTTTTGAGAATGTTCTTAAGATTTATAGTAGGAAATAAGCAAGACTAATCAAATTATTTGAGCACTGTCACAGCATAATGGCACATGACTTTTGGTTGCCTTGTTATCTAGTAAAAAGGATTCAGTCTGGTCTGGAAAGAATAAAACATGGAAGAGAATGTGGGAAATCCAGGTTCAACCCATGCTCTCTTTAAAGGACTGTACTCAGCCAAGAAAGGGTGTGCTATTCCAGGATCTTTTCAGGGGCAACCAGTTTAGAAAACACTTTTTCTGAAAAAGAAGGAGGGAGAATGAAAATACCTCTTCATCACACTGATTACAGCACTCTGCTGCAAGAGGGACAACTGTGATACAGTCCATGCTCTAATTAGTGTTAAACATGTAATGGATCTTAAGTAATTATTAAGGTATTATCATAAGGTAGTACAATTAATACCTATTATTTGTAATAGGTATTAAGTATGTGCATGCATTTGGGAAGACAAAATCATCAATCAGGGGTAAGAGTCAGATCTTGTCCTCTAAGTATCCAAATTAATCATGAAACACTTTCAAATTCAGGTGTCATACCTGACTTTAGTCTTACTCTGCAGGTACGTTATGCATTTAGTTCTATATTCTGCTGCCATACAAAGGGAAAATTCCCCTAAACATCATCAGTGCTTCAACACTGGGCCTGGGCTCACCCATTGGGGGGCTGATGGAGGCACCCTCCATATGACCCCTCCATGGGGCTGATGCAAGTTGGCTGGGAGCCAGGGATCTCTTCTTTGGCTGGAGCACAGAAGGTAACACAGGACAAGCCTTGCAGAATGTGAGCTGGGCGCTTGCTGTTTAGACATGACGAGGTCAAATTTAGGCACAAACAAGCAAAGCCCTTCACAGCCGAAGAGGACTAACGTGGGCAAAAAGACTCCTAGAGGCAGCTGAACCAGTTTGTTCTCCAACACTAACCTGATCCATGGGACACTCCAGGAAAAACTAAAATGTATATTTGTTCTTTACCATAAGACCATTTTTGTAGCAAGTCACAGTCAAAAATTTTTGGTGACTTGCTTTTGACTAAGCACTACAACACCACAAAACATCCATGGAACTTGTAAAGCTCCAGTGTTACAGGGCAAATGTCTTCACCAATGCCCAGCTTTTGATTGCAAGAGTCATATGAAAGGATTACTGGAAATTCAACAGCTACAGTGATGAGTGCTATTGAATTCTGTAATCGTTTCTGCTTTTTAACCCTGGTGCAACCTGTGGTCCCATTCAAAGTTTCATTGCTGGTTCCCTTGCACAGGCCAACTGGCTCTTTGGGAGAGCACAAAGCACCTTCCCATGGGCTATGCATGTCCCAGGGGCCTCTGAGGAGCATCAAAATGTGACTGCAACTCAGTTTTCAGAAAAGAAAAGAAAAGAAAAATGCAGTTGTTTCAGTTCTGCCCCTTTTGCTGATGAAGGTTTATTTTTTTTTCATATGTCTGTCACACAGACCATGAGTAAAACATTTCAGAGAACGGTAAAACCAGGACTGCAACTTCTTCAAAACCACTAATCATACGAGTAACGAGTTTTCAATTGAAATTTTGATAATACAACTGCACTGATATTGCAAATGGCCAGCTTCTCCTTTCTCACACAGTTGTGAATCAAGAATATTCTTTTCAATTAGCACGGAAATGGACATCAGCAGTAAATTAATGCAGACATATTAAATGATAGATCTTATTTATTCAAGTAGATTATTTCTTTTCTTAGGTCCAACTTTTGACAGAACTAAAACATTAAAAACTTTTCACATATATAAAAAAGCTAAATTGTTTTAAACCTTGAGAATTATTATTTTTTCATGTCTCCCCAGGTGCCTGGTTTGAACAGAAGTCCAGATTTTGCCTCAGAACTATTGTAAAATGTTAATTTAAGTGAACTGCTATATTCATGAACAAAGAGACTTTTTACACTCAGTGATGTGGGTCATTAATTGGACATCTCATTCATCACAGGCCGTTACCAGAGAAAACAAAGAACAAAAACAGGACTCTAGTTTTGTTAAAAAAAAAAAAAAAAAAGTTTAAGGAATCTGCATTTAATCAAAACATGCAAAACAATCTCCAGATACTGTCTGGCAACAAATTTAGGATTTGCAGAGCTGAAGTGTTCATTTGCTTGGCTATAAATATTACATTGATGAAAGACAGTCCTAACTCTGTCTTCCACCACTTCACTTCTGATAGGGAAGTTTAAGATTTTATGTGTTTGCTTAGAAACCCATTAGATCTAACCTTTCCAGGAGAATTACAGAGGGGAATGATAAATGGCCATGTATCAGTTCAGGGGAGGGAGAGGTTTCATCTGGGGTACTGCAGGGGTAAGTACTCAGTCTAGGCGTATTTGATGTTATCATTCATGATGTAGCATATAAATGAAAATCAAAGATTATATTAAGGTGGGAGGAACTGCTAATGCTAGTGAGGAAAAAATATTTAAAATGACATCAAGTAGATAGGAAGAGGAGCAAGAAAATAAGATTAAAGCTAGAAAAATGCAATATATTATACCTATGAGAAAACACTCCAAAGAGATATTTAGTGGAAGGAAAAAAGCAATAATGCAAGAGGGCTGAGGCTGAGCAGAATAGTAGATACACACTTGCAACAGGAAAAGGCAACAACAAAAATGCCAAATGAAGGTATGCATTCACAAACCTTACCTCCTGAGATGTGGAATTAGTAAATGTTTTCCATATGAATTGGCAGCAAAAAGACCTTCAGAGAAAGGAGATGATCTGTGAAATGTGTGAGCAGATTTTTGCATAAGTATAAGCAAGTCAGAGGTTGCTGACTCTTGCTGACTAGTAGTTTCTGCATCATTTTGGCAGAAAAGATTTCTAGCTACCACACCAAGTGCCTCCGATCCTTCCGCAAGAACAAATGTAAAGGCTGTGCAGAAGAAACTGAGAATTTGGGATTAAATTTTTGCACAATCCCCTCTCTTCTTCACTACAGAGTTAAACCCTCCGCAAACACAGGAGAGAAAAATACTGAAATGCATACAAATAATAAAGTCACAAATAGTGTCTTTGTTCTGTGAACATAAGCACTGCTGTTACACTACTAACTTTAATTTGAGCATCTACACTGGGTTAAAACAGTATTCTTGGAGGTAAACACTATCAAATTGCAGTATTTGGAAGTGGAATTTTAATATTATTTTTAATGCAACTTCTTGGGAAAATATGGAGCAATACAATACCACTTTATTTTATAAAGCATCTTATATAAACCATAACACTTTCTGAAAGAAACATCACACAATATAAGAAAGTAAACAGAAAAAAAATCCGGGAAAACAAGAAAAATAGTGCCAACCTCTGTTTTAGTTAATGACACCAAACGTGTAATCATTATTATTGCAAATATTTGCATAAATTCAGTGCATTTAAAAAGCAGAATATTTAGACTACACACAAGATTTTCTCCTCAGTATTAGTAACTCCTATTAAAAAAAAAAAAAGTGCATGAAGGAAAAATATTTTTTGTCTCCTTAAAGATAAACTTTCACACTTTGTCTAAAATTTTCCATACATAAACTCCTGGTCATATTTTACACCGTGTTACATATTTAATAACTACTCACAATCAACCTGGGAGAATAACACCAATTTATCAGGAACTAGGCTCAGATCTGAAAGATTATCAGAAAACACTATAAAAATACTGCTGTTTGTAAGAGACCACTAGGAACAGTATGTTATGCCCTGTAAAGCAACCAGGGCAGTTTTATTAAGGTCAGATGGCATTTGAAGACAGAATCATGAAGAAACATATTGAAAAAGCTTTTATAGAATGGTCCTGTTGTGAAAACACCTGAGGGACTTAAGCACATGCATACATATGTTTCTTGTTTTTATTTCCATGACTTCATGTACAGTCACCCAGTTTACCAGTCAAAAGGTTCTCTTTCCTGTCACTGCTGTCCTAAGCCTTTATTATTCCTGGGTCCTCAAAGTATGTGTTCCATACAGTGTGATAATGAATTAGGCTTTTATAAATCTCACTAAATATTAAAAAAAAACCCCAAACAAATAACCAAAACCATATCAGAGAATAAAGACTTAAAATATAGCAGGTTTTTTATTATGTACAAAATGCATTCATTTTATAATTAATTAATTTCTAGAGTGTTAACACAGGGATGTATTTGAATTGCTGTCTCTTTGAAGACAGACACTGAACCCAGCAATCTGCTGTATGCTCCAAGGAGTTAAGAGAGCAAACACAGGGAGCCAAGCCTTAATGCATAAACAAGACAGGGAGTGGGAAGAAGCGCAGAGCACAGAATTCGTACAGCCCTGCTCCTGAGCACCTTGCTTGAGCAAACCACAATTGATTCTGCAGTCAGAAGTAGCCTGGCAGGAGATAAACAAACCTGGTGAAGTCTTGGGTCGACTCCTTCCCCTTTTTAGGTGCATTGATTAATATATTTTTTAAAAACTGGTTTGAAAACATGGATGTAAGGAAAATGCAATGACAAAAAACACTTTTTCTTACCTAAAAGCTCTTCTTCTTACACAGCCAGTATCCAGTAAATTGCAATAATTGCACCATTTTTTATATTCACTCGTATTTCTCATTGTTAGTTTAAGATATCAAGTCATTCCTTAAAACTGCCTTGACTACGCTAAGAAGTTCTGGATTCTGAAGAATCATTGCAGTGCAGAACTATTCAAGCTACCAGCCTAAGATTGTACTGATTCTCTGAATCTTTTCAAATTTGACAGTTTGTTTTTTGAAGTACAGTCAACAATACTGGAATGACATATCCAGCATTAATCACAGTACAGTCATCAATATAGTAACAGGTTCTCTGCATTTTGTGTACCCCAAAGCTGTTTTACATCTTGCTGGTAGTTCATGTAGAGCTGGCTGTTTATATTAATGTCCCCTGCATCTTTCCTGGTTCAAAGGGGGTCACAGATTTCCAGGAGGAAATCCTATTTTAAGGTGAGATTCTTCATTCCTAGAAACATGATATGAAATTCATTTGTGTTATAATAAGCTCATTTTCTTAAGCAAGTCAGCCTGGCATATCTTATCAGTCCCTGTCATTATTTTCTATTTACCTTTTACTTTTTAATCATTTGCTAATGTTGCCAGCAATGATTTTCTATTGTTTTGCCTACCACCACCACGGATAGTCTATGTAGACAGAGACTAGATACCAAAGGGACCCACTGGAAACCTCCTGTTGGACAATGATTTCAATTTACAATTGCATTTTACATTCTGCTGGTAGCTAGGCTTCATCTGTATAATACTTGCCATATGTGTTGCATATACTGTATTATACCAAAATACTATGTGAGTCTAGGCCAGATTCTTTACACGTATTTGTTATTTCAACACACTTTCCTTATCAATTCAATCTGTGGATTTATCAATCCAATTTTTGACAGATCTATTTTCATTGATACCTTGTTGAATGACATTAATCCTTGCATTACAATTTCTTTCCTTTTTGTTTTGATTTTAAGCCGAATTGCCCAGATCAAGATTTCCCAGGTCATGCTATTTACATCTTTGACGGTAAATGGAAAGCAAATAAAAGAAACTAAATGCTACAGACAGGGAAAGATATTAGATTATGACAAGATGAATGGATTTATATTGAGGAGATTTTTGAAACTATCATTATAATAAGATGTTCAATTTCATTTAGCTGGTATAGACCTTACTGTTCTACTTTAGTACTATAGCATTTTATGCAGAAGCAAAAATAAGGTTTATATTTTCATTTAGGTTTTTTGTTGCTGTTGGGAAAAATTTAAGATGTGTGTACATATAGTATTTAAGTAGAGTACATATATTATTTAAGTATCTTTAGAACATAACATACATTTAACATCCATGCTCTTTAAATATATTTATTGTATTGGAAGATGGAAACTGACAGTATTTGCCAGATGACAATCTTTACACGTGATTTGTTCATGATACTTTGGACAGGACTTAGTATTCAACTACAGTACACAAAATAGCTTCCGAAATTTCTTTATTTTTATTAAATAATACTATTTGTCTGTGCTGAGAGAAGATAGAAATTTTTTGGAGCATTTTTTAACTCATCTTTAAAAACAACTGATTTGGGAAGTGTTGTTTGTGATTAATAAGTCTACAGCATTGAGAAATTTGTTTACGCTTCATCACCTAAGGAGGACTGTCATCCTTGACTCTTTTTGGTTCTATGCAGTCTTGTGATGGTTGTAAATCCCTCAAGAGGGTCATAACTCCAAACTGTAGGTACTCAATGATTTTGTAGGAAAGGGTCATAAGTACAGAGTGATTTATACCAGCATTGTTGTGAATGTCCAGCTAATTGAATAACAGTAAATATATTCTGTCATGGAATTATTGTAAATAAAAGTTTATACATAGTGAATAGAACACATGAGCGTGACAACTTTTAAATAGTACTATTGAAAATGAAAGGAAAAAAAAAGGTAGTCAAAAGGAAATATTTTAAAATAATACTTTTAAATACTTGTAAAATGGAAATTATATTTTTTTTCATTTCCTCCCAAGAAACTCTAAAAACAAAGCTTGTGCGAATATAAAGTTGGTTGTCAGTATTGGCATTATGCTACACACTGTTACAACGCAAGAAACTCTACTATCACTTCCTTGAGTTAGTAGCTGAATTTTCTTACTCTTTTAAAATACAATCAGGAGAAAGAAGCTAAGAACCTTGGGGGAAAAAGCAAATGGGAGCTTTCTCCATTGCCTTCAATACACTTCAGAAAACAAAATTAGTTAGCTGGCTTTCATATTAAGACTTGACTTTTTTTTGCTCCACCTTTTCCAGTCACATCTCAGATTTCCATAATTTAGTCAAAGGTTCTGGGGTAGGCGTGTTCTCACAGAAGTTACAAGATATAAATTCCACGTTGGTGCAGGATCTAAGGGAGGCATGACTACCTGAGCAGCAAACACAACTGAACTTATGCACAGACTTTCTTTAGGCAGTGGCTGCAGCATGATGTAGAGAATCTTCAGCTAGTTTTTAGCCAGCTAGGTCTACTGCCACTCGAAGTCCACAACCCATAAAACTAAATACAAGCCATTTCATCCTGCTCCTTTCCTGCAATGGCAATTTAGTATAGCTCATATTTGCACTTTTCCGAGCACAGGCAAACTGCTGAATTTAATGGCAAAGCTACATGAGTCCCACTGCAGGCACTTTGAGCAGGGGATAAAAATGAGATTTTACCAAGTAAAGTATTAGCATATAATAATAAAGTACTATTGAAACAATCTCTTGCCTGGGTTCAGCTGCTGTTATTGTTTATAATCTTTCCATGCCTTTGCATTGCACATCTCTGGGTTTTTTCATACTACTTGGCATTTTGTTAATAATATGTGGTATTTCTATAGCATTTTTCATGTTCAAAGTGTTGGTTTGGGTTTTTTTGAGTAATTCTTGAAGCTGTTTAGTAAACAGGTATAGTTGTCTTAAAGGCAGTTGTCCGACTTTTTTCTGAGGGAGAAGGTCTTAAAGAGAAAATTCCTGTCCTCGGAACAAAACACTGTAAATAACTAGGAATTGCTAGGGTTTCTGATGATTTGGGAGATGGGAGTCTTTTGCCAAAAAAAAAAAAAAAAAAAAAAAAAGAAATTAATTTAATTAACAGGATGATGCAATTTCCAACATTCATTTAAATTAAACCACTAGCCAAAAACAATTATCACAGAATCACAGAATATTAAGGTTTGGAAGGGACCTCAAAAGATCATCTAGTCCAGTCCCTCTGCCGGAGCAGGAACCTAAACGAGATTACCCAGGAAGGCGTCCAGGTGGGTCTTGAATGTCTCCAGAGAAGGAGACTCCACAACCTCCCTGGGCAGCCTGTCCCAGTGCTCTGTTACCCTCACCGTAAAAAAGTTTCTTCTCAAGTTTAAGCGGAACCTCCCATATTCCAGAATTATTCCAGAATCCTAATTTTGACTCCTAACATATTTCCTTTAGCAGTGTTTATGTTTTGTGAAAAGCAAGAACTTGTGATTATGATCTTGATTTTGATACCTGATAAATGTATCCATAAGCAGATGAGGAGGCAGCTCACTTGATTAAGTGCTCCCCAAAAATTGTACCGATCAGAATTTCTGCAAAACAAACCAAAACTCTAATGTACAGCAGCAGAACACTTGGCAAATAATGCTATCTATCTTCGATTATTTTTTTTTTTTACAATTACCTTTCTGTCTTTAAACTGTCAGAGCTTTTAATGTGTTGTTGAAACCAGGTTTTATGTCTGATGAATGAGCGTCTTTTTGCCAACCGTGAGGCTGGTACTGATCTTTCTTCCAAAGGTACATGCAATTGCACCTATAATTTCTCTAGAATGTGCACTATTCTTTGCTCCTCTCCTGTTTTTCCTGATGATGTTTCATGTCACCAAAGAAAAAACTGTGAGGATAATGTAATACTCTTACAGTGGTAGACAAAGGAGCCTCTGGGCTGCCATGTAAAATTAAGTATTCTGAGTTTAAAAAAAAAAAAAAAAATCCTTGTATTATTGCTGGAGAGTTGTTTTGGCAGAGATTGCAGAAACAGGTAAATTTGGAGAGGTACTAAAACAAAATCAAGAAATCATATCACCAACAATATAAATTTTCATGTTTTGTCAAGTCATAAGCAAAAGTTCTCAGAGCTTTGAGATAGAAACGTCTGTCAAGGACTTCACAGGA
>NW_010297425.1:0-4964 GCF_000700745.2 Antrostomus carolinensis | reverse complement strand
TCACCCATGCCTCTTTCAGCACTGCAACAACACTCAAAAACTGAAGTTTAAGATAAAGCTTACATCAAAGGCCATAGACAGCAGAAATACACTGATGGGATTTTGGGCTAAAGCAAGTTGCTACACTGTTGTATTTAACATCACATAGGACAGTATTAAACGTTACACATGAGTATTAAACATTAAACATGAGTATTAAACATGCTTGCGGTTTCCGTGTAAAAAATCTCAGAATTCTTCCAATTTTTTTTCAGAAATTCACATTTTTTCAATTCAGTCGATCACAATTTTGCCACAAGCCACAAGCTAGGGTGGAATAACAGAAGCTTTTTGAAGTGAATTACTTCTAATGGTTTTGGGTGCCCAAACTGTTTGGAAGTCTTAGTCAACATTGTTTGCACTAGCAGCATTTGTCCTTGGTATTAAAAAAAAAAAAATACACTTATTTAAATGTTTATTCTTAGTGTGAGCATTCAGACAGCACACCGGATTTTGCAATATCATAAACAGCTGAAAAAAACACACCAGTCAATCCACCAAATCTTATGTCTTAGTGCCTTTTGAAAAGCTTTATAATATGGTGTAAATTCAAATACAGAATGGCAAAGATATTATATCCCAGAAAGTTTATTCCCGAGTCAGAATTCAGAAGATGTTTATAGTGCCAGTGGGCATTGCAAAAAGTTAAATGCAACCAAAAGCTCCAGAGTTGTTTTCTTACTATTATTTTTATTATTAATACTATATCTAAAGCAAAGACTATAGAAAAGTGTGTGAGGGGGGAAGCAAAAAACAAAAACCAATTGATTTACTCTCTGCCAGATCATTCCCAGTTTGGGAGCTGATCATTCATTTCTAGTTTTGCTCTGTCTTTTTTCCCCCTTTCCTCTCAGCGTAAAACATTGCAAAACATAGAAATTGTAAAGAACAAAATGAAGGAAACATAATCCTAGCCACCCAGAAACATGCCCTACATCACACAGGAAGATCACGGAAAGAGGGAGGGAGAAGTATACCTCTGAGACACATAATTTGTCTCATGAAAAGCAACACTAAAAAAGCATAGACATTTTTAAAACCCATGAACCCTGAAATGATGACAACCTGACTTGGGCTTTCTCTGCATATTTAGATACTACTTAGAAGCACACCAGCATCTTCTGCATCTGACAGCTGAAGTGCATCATGCTACAACTTACAGCTCAAAATATAAATTAATTTCAAGGCCTCATGATTTGGACAATTTACAAAGGGATATCCACCAGCAGCTGAGCTATACGTGGATGTCAAGAGTTCATGTCATAATTATTACACTTCCAGTGTCCAAACAAACCAAGTGCCTCATCAGTTACTTCAGAAGAAGTAACAAGTGTACCAGCTAGGCCAGACAGCCGTGGGAGATTTGGGAAGCAGATAAAACATGTGAGAATTTTGTCTTTTTTTCTGATGACTTTATCATCAGTAATGTTAGTTTATTTAGTGGGGTCCATATCCACACTGGAGTGGTCAGTAGCAGCTCTGGTACGTCCCCTCAAGTCAACTGACCACCAGCCTGGTGGCTCAAGGGGGCATGAGGGTCTTGGTTCCAGTTCCCTGCTCTTCCCAGGGCTGGTCCCAACACCCAACACCCCTTCCAGAAGAAGTCCCTCTGCCATATACTGTAGCCACCCAAAGGCAAAATTCTTCACTCCCCGCTATTGACACAATTTAATTTCATGTTACAATATTTCCCTCTTCACTGGGAAATGAATGTAGTCACTCTAGCAAGTGCCTGTTTCTGAGTGCAGTCATCTCACAGGGTCCCTGTCTCTCTCTACAATGTTGTTTGATACTTTCCTCAAAGCGTGGACAGAAGGAGGTGAGAAACCACTGTCACCTACAGAAGTATTTTTCCACTTCTTCAGTTTAGCCACAAATCAACAAAGTGACAAGTTCATGTTCATACATGGCTTTGCTCAAAAGGAGTTACGAGGAACAGTCTATGTGCAACCTGAAGCAAAACCGCTTCATTCACATCTCTCTTGCAGGATTTAACCCTTCAGCTCCGCAACCATCTCTCATTGGCTGCCAAGGCTCCCTCCAAAGGAGCTGTAAAGAAAAAAATTGCATAGGGCACTGGGCTAAAGTGCAGGGGACAGATCAGCTTTTGCTTTTCAGCTCAGCTGATACCTTCACAGCTGTGAGCAAATCATTTAATCTTTGTGCTTTCAGTTTTATTTCTATCTTTGTTTTTTTTTCTATGAAGACTGGTTTTCAGGCAGACAGTGTCTCTCAGCAAGTGCAGCATTTTCACCAATTACAGTTTTAGCAAAAATTGGCATTGGCTAGAATTTCGCCCCAAAAACTATACAGTGCTTTGGGAATGGACCTGTTAGACATTTAAATCATGTTAATAAATACCAAAATATGTGGAACTTTAAAAAACAGATTGAATAACATAAGAAAGAATACTCTAAAACTTGTTAGAATATGCACAGTCTTTTTCTGTAACTTTTTATTTTCTCTCTCTGTTAAGTACTTTGTGATGAAATGTATTATAAACAGATCAACATTGTTATTCCATTCACATTTTTAAAGTGTTAATAACTTTTTTTCATTTTGCAAAGCAACAAAATAAAAATAGCTTATAAAATCTTTCAGATTAAGAGATAAGGATGCCCAGCCTCACAAAAATATTTGGTCAGTTAATCTAGCATTAAGAATTATGTTTAGGAAACAGCTTAACAGCCACAAAACACAACCTTGTAAGCATTAAGCATGTGTTACATATTTCCAAATTAATTTCCAAAAAAAAGTTACTTTGCTTGTACATAATAAAAATAAATAATAAATTATTTTCTTTAACAAACTAAGGTATCAAAAATGCTAGGGGGAGAAGTAGGGTTCAATTTTTATCCCCACCATTAAAACTGGAAGCTTTCTGACATTACAACTAACTGCAGGGTTACTTAATTGGAACAGCAGTTTGAGAAGGGATTTCTTGTGTTAATAATCTTTGTGTTACGAAATATATGTTTGACTGTTACCAGAGAACAGCAAATTCTAAACAATTATATTTGAATTAGGGTCAGGGGCTTCAAAAATCTGCTTTAGGAAGAGAAAGACAAATCAGCTATTTTCACCAGTGTTTCGTCCTCCCTCCTGAGAAGAGCCTGAAAGAAAATACCTCGCACAAACACACAAAAGCATAAAAAAAAATTAAAACAAAATATACTTCAAGAGAATTGATTCAAATAAAATGTCCACTGCCTTTAAAAACCAATAATGTACCAAATCAATCCTTACATTTTCTTTTGTGTAGTCTTGAACATCTTTTCTAAGACATGAAGTTACGCTGATGGCTTTAATTTCCCAGCATCAGTCCTGGACTTATTCCATCCCCTGAAAGTCACACATCCTCCACAGGTCCTCAGCGATCATCTTTAATGGCTTAGTCATCACCTCAGTCAATGGTGTAAGCACTGCAGATTGGATTCCATCAAGCTCAAAATAGTGTAAAAGCCATAGTTGCACTCTACAGTTTTCCTACAGAAGTGACAGAAGTTAAAAAAAGAGAGTTAGACAAAATGGTTTATGAGGTAAATACTCCAAGGCACAACATGGTTTAACTGAAACAAAAGCTTTGTCCCAAAATGTACAGAAATAAAGAAATAAAAAAGGAGTTCTCAAAATACATGGTTGAGGTCCTAAAATGAATATGATAATTCATTTTTCATTATAGCGAAGCATGCAAAAAGAAAATCAGGAAAGTAAGTTACATCAAACTACAATGATGTAAAGGGAAATTGTCAAGTGTGCTAGGTTTTCTATGACTTAGCTCTCAAGATTTTCAAATTATGTGTTTGCAGGAAGATGTGAAAACAATAGCAAAAAATTTAAGAAATCTTGTCTGTGAAAATTGTCATAGTTACTGATTCTACATTGAGAATGAGCAACCTCTGTATAGAGGATATTTTTTTTTTTGTTTAATTTAGCGAAGTGTTACTTTGGCTTCTTTAACTAACCGGAAATCCTTAGCACCAATTTTAGTGTGTCCACTTTCACAGGGCACTATGTTGAGCTTGATCCGCTTGACACCCTTGCCCTTACACAATGTAAGACTTACACGGTGGAAGCTTCATGCCTTTAAAAAATCCCATCTCACTTACTACATGTGGCAGAACCTCACCTTTAAGCTGCGTTCAAATCCTTCCTTTTGTATATTTCTATGTGAACTGTGTTTTATTTTGAGGAAATATTTGTGGAAAGCAAAAGAAGCAAAAGCGTTGTGAATGCCCATTTAAATACAGACTTGTGAGAACATTTGTACCAGTATTTGTACCTGCAGGTCCTGAAGGATCTGGTGGGTGAAGTTGCGAAGCCGTTGTCCAACATATTTGAGAAGTCATGGCAGTCTGGTGAAGTTCCTGCAGACTGGGAAAGGCGGAAAATAACCCCCATTTTTAAAAAGGGAAACAAGGAAGACCCGGGGAACTACAGGCCGGTCAGTCTCACCATTCTGCCAGGCAAGATCATGGAGCAAATCCTCCTAGAAACTATGCTAAGGCACATGGAGAATGAGGAGGTGATCGGTGACAACCAGCATGGCTTCACCAAGGGAAAATTGTGCCTGACCATTCTGGTGGCCTTTTATGACAGGGTTACAGGTCGATAAAGCTAAAGCAACTGATGTCATCTACCTGGACTTGTGCAAGGCATTTGACTCTGTCCCACATGACATTCTTTTCTCTAAGTTGGAGATACGTGGGTTTGATGGATGGACCACTCTGTTGATAAGGGATTGGCTGGATGGTCACACTCAAAGAGTTGTGGTCAACAGCTCGATATCCGAGTGGATACTGGAAATGAGTGGTGTCCCTCAGGGGTTGGTATTGAGGCCAGTACTGTTTGACATCTTTGTCAGCAACATGAACACTTGTATTGAGTGCGCCCTCAGCAACTCTGCTGACAACACGAAGCTGGGT
>NW_010297424.1:4032-4302 GCF_000700745.2 Antrostomus carolinensis | reverse complement strand
ACTGGAAGAAAAGAAGGTTATCAGGAGTAGTTATCATGGTTTCACTAAGGGGAAATCATAATTGACCAATCTGGTAGCTTTCTATGGTGTCATCACCAGCTTGGTAGATGAGGGGAAAGCAGTGGATGTTGTCTTCCTTGATTTCAGCAAGGCTTTTGACACTGTCTCCCATTGCATCCTCATAGGTAAGCTTAGGAAGTGTGGGTTAGATGAAGGGACAGTGAGGTGGGTGAAGAACTGGCTCAGTGGCAGAGCTCAGAGGGGTTTGAT
>NW_010297424.1:3648-3920 GCF_000700745.2 Antrostomus carolinensis | reverse complement strand
GCAAGTTTGCTGATGATATGAAGTTGGGAGGAGTGGCTGACACACCAGAAGGCTGTGCTGCCATCCAGAGAGACCTGGACAGGCTGGAAAGTCAGGTGGAAAGGAACATGATAGGGTTCAATAAGAGGAAATGTAGAGTCCTTCACTTGGGGAGGAATAACCGCAGGCACCAGTACAGGTTAGGGGCTGACCTGGTGGAGGGGATTTCTAAGGAAAAGCCCTGGGTGTCCTGGTGGACAGCAGGCTGGCCATGAGCCAGCAGTGTGCCCTTG
>NW_010297424.1:0-3203 GCF_000700745.2 Antrostomus carolinensis | reverse complement strand
AGTCTCCATCTCTGGAGATGTTCAAAACCCACCTGGACACTTTCCTGTGTAACCTGTTGTAGAGAACCTGCTTTGGCAGGGGAGGGTGGATTAGATGATCTCCTGAGGTCCCTTCCAACCCCTACCATTCTGTGATTTTGTGATTCTGTGACTTAGACAAAGAAGTTGTTGAATACTTCAGACTTCTCCATCTCCTGGGTGACCAGGTCTTCCATTTCATTCCAGAGGGGGCCTACATTTTCCCTAGTCTTCCTTTTATCCTTGACATACTTATAAAAGCTTTTCTTGTTGGCCTTGATATCCCTGGCCAGATTTAGTTCTGCCAGGGCTTTAGCTGTTCTAACCTGATCCCCGGTTGCTCGGAGAATATCTTGGTATTCCTCCCAGGCTACCTGTCCTTGCTTCCACCCTCTGTAGGCTTCCTTTTTGTCTTTGAGTTTGTCCAGGAGCATCTTGTTCATCTATGGAGACATCCTGGAATTTTTGTGTGATTTCCTCTTTGTTGGGATGCATCACTCCTGGGCTTGGAGGAGGTGATCCTTCAATATTAATCAGCTTTCTTGGGCTCTTCTTTCCTCCAGGGCCTTATCCCATGGATCTCTACCCAGCAGGTCCCTGAAGAGGTCGAAGTCTGCTCTCCTGAAGTCCAGTATAGTGAGCCTGCTGCATGCCCTTCTCACTGCCCTAAGGTTCCTGAACTCCACCATTTCATAGTCACTGCCTCCAAGACTGCCCTTGAGCTTCACATTCCCCCCTAGCCTCTCCTTGTTGGTGAGAACAAGGTCCAGCGTAGCACCTCTACTCATTGGTTCCTTGATCACTTGGAGAAGGAAGTTGTCATCGATGTGTTCCAGGAACGTCCTGGATTGCTTAAGCCCTGCTGTTTTGTCCTTCGAAGAGATATCGGGGTGGTTGAAGTCTCCCATGAGGACCAGGGCTCGTGAATGTGAGGCTGCTCCTATCTGTCTATAGAAGGCCTCATCCACTTGGTCTTCCTTGTTGGGTGGCCATAAGACTCCCATGTCTGTCACCTGTTCCTCTAATCCTAATCCATAAACTCTCTTTTGGCTCCTCATCCATCCCCGGAGGAGCTCCGTGCACTCCAGCTTGTCACTGACATAGAGGGTGACACCACCTCCTCATCTCCCCTGCCTGTCCTTCCTAATGAGCCTGTATCCTTCCATTCCAATGCTCCAGTCATAGGAGCCATCCCACTACATCTCCGTGATGCCAGTCAGATCATAGCCCTGCAGGCATGTGCCCGTCTCAAACTTCTCTTGTTTATTCTCCATGCTGCATGTGTTTGTAGAGAGGCAATATGGGCAATAATAGTAAGAATAGAATAGAGGCAATGAGGCAATAATAGTAATCATAGAATATACAAATAAGTAATGCATAGTGCACCCACCAACCAGTGCTCAGCCTGTTCCTGGCTAGTAATCCAAGAGGAAAGAAAATACCAAAACCCCAGTCCTGGAAGAGGGAGAGCTTCCTGGCCAATCATTCTCTGTATACTGAGCATGACATTGTATGATATGGAATATTCCATTGTCCAGTTTGGGTCTGATGCTCTTGCTGTGCTCCTACCCAGCTTGTGCACGCCCTTCTTGTGCACCTGTGCACTATGAAAACATGGGAAGTAGAAAAGTCCTTGATTTCTTAGCAACAACTGAAAACATCAACATATTATCAACATACTTCTCATACCAAATCCCATACCAAATCCAAAACACAGTGCTGTTCTAGCTACTGAGAAGAAAATTAGCAAGTATCAGTGGATCTAGATCGTGAGACAAACACAGCTTTGGGCTTAATTCAAAAAGAGTGAGGTTCCTTACAGTATTTTAATCAAATAGTAGCAAAATTTGCTGATACAAAAATTAAAAAGCTATGTTCCATTTCTTGGGTATAGTAAATACAACTTTAACACTTCCTAGAAATTGTTTTAAAGTATATAGTCATAATGAAAGAGGAAGTTCTACTCTGACAATAGGAGTTTGTGATTAGTAGCATTTTCTTAGTCTGAAAACTCAAATTCTGTGAAACACAGCAAAGTTGCTCAAGCTGTATATTCTCCTTTCTAGCTCATCAACAACAGAGCTAGAAATTAATAGAAGTTATACCATTTGTGTCATTTTTATACCATTTGTGTGATGTCTAAATATTTTCTGTTTGTTGTAAAAGTATAGTCTGAAAAAAGAAAGATGCAGATATTCTGTCCAGCTTGCAGGAACACGTGTCAGCTTCATCAAAGAATATAGCAGAGTCCAAGCATCAAGTGACCACAATGGGATTATTAAAATAACCAATTTATCTGCCAGAGGTAATCTTAATTTTATTAATAATACTGTGCTTATTGGTGACTCACTGCATATGAGTGTTATGCCTGGCTTAATTTGTGTTTACTGTCTATGGAAATCTTGTTTCTCCAATAGGGCTGGGCTCATAGCCAAGACCTTGGTTCAGGTCAGCACCCTTTGCCAAGGCTCTAAAGCTAGCTCAGCAATCCAAATAACTCCCTGTGGAGCAATTCAGGAGATCATTCCCCCCAAACTCTGCAGCCAAAGTAGCCTTTTTGACCTTGTTCAGAACTCACAGGTTGCAACTGTTTGATTAACTCAGGCTGGCACCATTATCACATACCTGCGCATCTAACATGTGTTTGACTGCCTGGGATCTTCAACTCTTTTAGAAGCCTTCCAGACTCTAATGTAAGGTCTTGTGTCACCAGGACAGAGTTTAGTTTTGACTGCTGGAAGAACAGCATTTGTTTGCTCTTGTGAGTGCTTTTTGAGTGTTCTTATTAAAGTAAATTGAATGGTTATATCTTTGACCATGTTTGTTCTCATTCCCATTTTCTCTCTGGTTTAGAGTCTCACGGCCTTTTCTGAAAGTATTTTACACGGCCAGGGTGGAATACATATCTCACAGATGTCAAAACTTTATTTCTTCTAGGAATCTATTGCCTCAGTTCTCACCTAAGTCATTGTGGCTGATTTAAAGCTGATTGAAAAAGCTACAAGAAAAATATTTTTGTTAGGTTTTTGTTGAGATTTTTAAGTATTCTGCAGATAAGATATTTTTTCCAGGAATGATCCAAAGTTGATATCTCACCAGCTTGTCCATCCGGCATTTGCAGCCCACTTTGTAAGCTGATTTGGGACCGGCCATTACAAAGCTCCACAGAATCACAGAATCACAGA
>NW_010297423.1:16215-36620 GCF_000700745.2 Antrostomus carolinensis | reverse complement strand
GGCCGCGGCCGCCCCTCGGTGCGGTGGGCGCAGGCCGGGCCGGGCGCTGCCGCCTTCCCCGGAGCCCGCACGGGCTCTGCGCGATCCCGCCTGGCCCGAAAACCAGGGCCGGGCCTGAACCTCTCCCGCAGCTCCCCGCGTTCTGCCTGCGCCCGCCTCTGGCAGAGCGAGGCCCGGGGAGGAAGGCGGATCTCCCCGCCGCCCCCTCTCCATCGTGTTTCGTGCTCCTGTAACGATGATTCTGTCGCCTTTAGTCAGTCTAGTTACTTCCCTCTCGTTCTGGAGCTTAATATCTTGTGTTTTTAACCCGAAGAGCTAAATAGCCGCATCTCAACAAACGCGAACTTCTTTATTTCCGGCTCTGATGGTGTTGGCTCAGGCACGCTCTCAGGGCAGTGGATGCATCCGTCTCTGAGGCGTTTTCCAGGTGTTGCCGATGCTGTGTGTTGGCACCTTCGGCTACCCCATTTCAGTTGCTCTCCTGGAGAAAAGGAAAGCTGTACGTGTGTGAGGTTCTGAGCGCCCCGATGGATGACTGTAGCCTGTGGGGAAACTGCACTGGCTGGATCCATGAGATGGCTGCTTTTGATCTTGTATCTTCTTTCTGGTGGTGTTTAAAATACCTGTGTGGCTTGTTTCCTTCTGAGCAAAGTGATCACTCTAGCTTTGGAGACAGGCAAGTCATAATTCATCCTACATAATATAAGAGAACTAGTGTAATTATGAATTGTTTTAATGGTAGCTGAAACTGACTTATTCAGCTACTTTAACATCTCAAATGGATGCACTGCGTTTTTATGCCAAATTATGTCCCTGGAACTGTAGTTCTCATGTCTAGGTTGAACTCTGGTTCCAGAAATTAGGACCCAAGGATCCTTGCATCAGATACTTTCAGTTTATGTTTGTTTGTTCTGGCATTGAGGTGATATCAGGAATATCTAGTATAGTGAAGTTACATCTCTGGATTGCTTTATGTAGCAGACTTAACAGAACAGAAATGGTAGCAGCTACCACAGTTGAACTGTCACTGTTAGATTTTCTGGCTGGCGTATGTGTGAGAGTGAACAAGCCACACGTGCCTCCCAGAACTTCTGTATATTGTTAGGAACCAGATAATTTGTTATTGACGTTAACTTTGTGAAATTTTTCAAAGCAAATGATCCCATAAAGTTGAGGAGGGTGAAGACACATGAACACAAATTTTCACCTTAAACGATGTTACAACACTTTTGTTGCGTTGAACTGTCACTTAAAGTTTTCAGATCTGTAGGCAAGATGAAACTCCTTGGTAGAAACATCTACTGTGAGTGCTGCCCAGAAGTGTGGCACAGCAGAGGCGACACAGGCCCTGTTTGCAGGGGAAGCAGTCTGTGAACATCTAGTTGCTTTATTAAAAATCCTGCTCTGTATATAATCCTACTAGCTATCTAAAAATTCTTCCGGCCCTGTGGCTTTTTTGAAACTCCAGGAAGTATTAGAGAATGTTATGATTTGAGCAGTCAGAGGGTTTAGGTGCAGATTGGTCTTAATGATTTTGCACTCCATCGTAGACATCAGCTCGGTGTAGTGTAAGAATATCTGAGCGAACTCCATCAGTGCAGAGTTGCTATGTGCTTTGTAGACGCGCCTGTGTTTATTCTGACTAATGAAACGGGATTTATTTGTGACCTTTGGTAGGATCACCGGCGTTTGCCACTGTTGCAGCAGTTCAGAGTAATGTTGGCTTGTCTTGAGAGTTGCATTTGCACTCTCAAGAAGCTTTGATTCTTCCCCCCACCCCCACCCTCTGTTCTTTCACTTGATCATTTTCTGTAAGTTGGGATTTTGACTGAGCAACCTGGTCTAGTGGAAGGTGTCCCTGCTGATGGCAGGGGGGTTGGAACTAGATGATCTTTAAGGTCCCTTCCAATCCAAACCATTCTATGATTCTGTGAAATAAGGAGTAGATAAATGGAGCTGGATGTGAGAAAGAACTGTGTGATCTACAGAAGAGGAAATGCCGTATGGGAATTTGGCTCCAAGAGCAGAAACAGGATGGAATTTTATAACCATTTTGACCCAGGAAAAGCACGGGGTTTGGTGGGCTGGGGGCTACAGTCCCTTCAGTAGAGGGCCTGCAACTTTGTAGAGTTTTTCAGTGCTTAAATGGTATCATAATGCTTTGACTCATCAAACATACTGAATAGAGGAAAAAGAATGAAGAAACTTCCCAAATGTCAAGCTCAGAAAGGCAAAACACAGACTAGCCTGGTTATCGGGCTGGTTAGTTTGTATCCTCACTTGTTAAAGCATGTGTGACCTACAGCTCCTGCTTAGTTTTTGGTGAAGCCCTTGATGAGCAAAATATTTCGGGCATAGACCTCCTCCTCAGGTTGTGGAACTCTTGTATTAGTTTCCTGAGGGCAGTTAGCATGTTATGACTAGGTCTTAGGTTTGCAGAAGCTTGGCTTGACCTGTCTGGGGGGAGTGGACCTTCTGAGCAGTGCTCTGCTCAAGGCCAGCTACATTGTTTTTTCATCATTAAAATTATCTCCTCTGTCCTGAAGTTGTCCTTGTGTGGTAACTTCAGGTTAGTGTGGTACTACTGGAGATGCCTTCTGTCTCTTGGAGACACAACATCTATTTTATGGTGTTTCAGGATGAAAGGTGTCTTTTTGTTCACAAAGAAAAGTGTGATTTGGGGCGGGTGGGCTGATTCTTAGCAATTCTTACACCCAATCTAAACATAATCTTATGTTTGCTTAATCATATGAGGAGTTCAGAGTCTTGCAAACCTTCTTCATTGAAATGAATCATGATCTTAAAAATGGTGTTCACGTGCTTGTTGCCAAAGCTGTGGACTTTTGCCGAGGCAGGCAGCTTTCCTTCTGTTTCATCAGACTGTGGAGGTTTCCAGAGGAGGCCAGCAGACAGCGTAACCGGTTGTGCACGCTCTTTGATTACTGTGCGTTACGAGAGCATGATTCGTGCGCGTCTCTAACTAAGCGTTAGAGGGAAGCCCTCTGGCAGAAGTTTTTTGAAGATTGTTCTAGCACAGTGGGTACAACTAAAGACACACTTCAGCAGTTTGAAAACCTCAAACTCCAGGGTCCCATGTATGTGGGCACTCCTGAGATGCTGCGCTTCAAACACCTATATGTGCAGTTTACTGCCTTTCAGTAGAGCCTTTATGAAATATGTAAGTTCCAGAAAATTGGAGGAATATCACAAGAATATCATGTGTAGGAGAATGAGAAGTGCAAGGAAAAGATTACTTCGTGGCGGGGAGGGAAACCACCAAACTTGCAGGGTGTAACAAAAAAAGTTGGAGAACTGCTCCTTTGATGAAGTGAGGGTGTTAATGATCATAAAATGGTTTGGGTTGGAAGGGACTTTAAAGCTCATCCAGTCCCAACCCCCCTGCCATCAGCAGGGACACCTTCCACTAGACCAGGTTGCTCAAAGCCTCATCCATCCTGGCCTGGAACACTTCCAGGGAGGAGCAGCCACAGCTTCTCTGGGCAACCTGGGACACTGTCTGACCACCCTCACAGTGAAGAACTTCTTCCTAATATCTAATCTAAACCTCCCCTCTTTCAACTTAAACCCATTTCCCCTTGTTTTGTCATTAACTGCCCTTATGGAAAGCCCCTCCCCAGCTGAATATTAACTAACTGTGAGAGCACTCTTCAATTACTAGATAAGAAAAACTGCAGAAAGAGTCTCATTAAGTGTCTGAAGTTGTTTGATGTATTAAATACATACTGTGGTGTGAAATTATGGCCAAATGTATGTAACAAACCTGGCTATGATGATGTCATACTTGTATCTTAAGTGAAAAAAGTAAGAAGTATTCCTGTGTTGGCAAAATGAAGAGCTCCTGTGTTAAATATCTCAGGTCTGCAGATGCTGAATAGGTTAAAAGTGAGTCTTCTTCACAGTCAGACTAATTAAGCTTCTTTGAAGGCTAAAGGACTCATAAGCTTTTAATCACTTGGTCTCTGAGGTTCAGTTTCCCACCTGTAGGGGAAAAGGATGAGACCTTTGCTCCTGCATAGTGTTGAGAGCAGATACAGGTCTTGCTTTATCACCAATCCCTTCTAGGTTCCTCCCTAGTCCAGAATATTTTTGTCAAGAGAGTTGTTAATAAATCTTGCCTTTTAATAAATCTGGATATTAATGTGTCTCACAAACGGAAGTACAAAGGCTCTGTGGTATTGATGTGCTTAAATTTTTTTCTCATGCAGGGTAGTTCAGTGATTGCTTCTCATTGTCTTACTTTAACTTTTGAGTCCATAATGGTAATAAAATGGAGAATCTGTCATGAAATGTAGCAATCTGTCATGAAAAATTCACAACTTTAATCTATTTTCGGCTGAATTAATACATAGATCACAGGAAACCATCACAGGAAAAGTTGTAGAAGCTCTAAACAGTCAAGCAGTCTTCTCTTGTAATTGGTCACATCAGTCATGCCCTGGGACAAGACCTGTGGTGTTTTTAGGGAAGCCTGTGTGCTCACTGTTTAGAGTCAGCTCACTTGTATTACACATTTAGAAAAATCCCTAGTTGAGATTGAAGCCAAGGAACAGTCTGAGTAACTGAAGGAGTGTTGAAACTTAAAGGTGTTCTAGATATTAAGTGGTAGGTGAGTATTATGCTGCTAAAGAACTCTTGACTTTTACAGATGATTTTCGATCCCACTATGAGCAAGAAGAAGAAGAAAAAGAAGAAGCCCTTTATGTTGGATGAGGAAGGAGGGGATACACAAGCAGAAGAGACTCAGCAATCGGAAACAAAAGAAGTAGAACCAGAGCCAACAGAAGACAAAGATGTTGAAGCAGACGAAGAAGACAGCAGGAAGAAAGGTAAAGTGAATCTATGCAGATAAACCCTCAAAGGTGGTCCTGTATTTTGAGACTACAAGCCCCATGTCAAGAATTTGGCATCACAGTGTATGATGTGAGTTTGTTTAGAGGCTTGTGAGTAATTCTCTGCTGCCTGCTTGGAGGGTGTATTTCCCACCCGCTTGAAATCATGTTCACAGACATTCAGCAAGCTACCAGTTGCTTATGTAAATTCCACTTTCCTGACTTAAACAGTCTCTTTTGTGTGAGACAATGAACAGAGAATCCCTAAAATAGCTAGCATGAAGTTTTTTAAATCTTCCACATGGAGTTGTTGCAATAATTCCGCAATTCTGGCTGGTTTTCATTTGAACAATTAAGCAATAGTGTGAGTAACAGAAATATGGTTAAAAGGGTTCTAGTTTTTGGACAGCTGTGAATGGGATAAATAGAGTGTTCTTGGGAATCTTTCAGGAAATAAGCTTGTGATTGTGTATATAATGTTGCTTTTTGAATTGAGGCCAATGTCATTTCAAGATGACCTGATTCAGGGAATGCTGTTAACTTAAATCCATTTTGTTGATAAAATTGGCTCCTGCAGTAAACCAAAGAACCTGCACCTTCCTCCTACGGTTTTCTTTTCACTTTTTTCAAGCATCTCTGCTGTAATGACAGAAGTGACCAGTTTCTCTTGTACAGCAGAAAGAAACATTAAGCACTTAAAAAAAAAAGAAAAAAGAAAAAAGAAAATGCAGTTAGCAGATGTAGAAACTGTAAAATAGTCCAGAGGTATTTGGAGGAGAGGAGAATGACCTCTTTAAAACGTGAAGGGACTACAGATCATTGCTTGTGTCTTACTGTAATGTTTTGAAGATTTGGATGTAAATTAAAAACCTTAATGTTCTAAACTGTTTCTACAGTTATACATCTTTTGGCAATCCTTTATTTTTTTATTTTTAATTTTTTTTTTTTAGATGCAACAGATGACCTGGATGATTTAAACTTTTTCAATCAAAAGAAAAAGAAGAAAAAAACAAAAAAGATATTTGATATAGATGAAGCAGAAGAAGGTGTAAAGGTTTGTTGACATAACCAGGCCATCCTGTCTATGGCTGAAAACTTTCTTGCTTTCATTTTCTTGGGATTGGCAGTGCAGGAATTAAAGTTTTGAGTCTGTCCTTGTGTCTTAGTTCAATTCATAATGCAACTTAATGTTTCACCGTGTCTTTCATATATAGTAGGTTCTGCTGAACATGTTGATTCTGTGGGGCTTTTTGTGCAGAGGTGAAAAAAATCTGTCTGATCTGCAGAATGAGCATGTAATTCTGCTATCTGTAGTAAGGTTAATTGGAGTAGTAAATGGATGTCAGAAGCCATGCACAGAGTAGTCCTCTAAAGGCCAGCCCTTCAAATTAAGGGTATATGTCCACTAAGAAATCTTGGTTTTACTCTGGTGTTTTCTTTAGAAATTATTGGCTACTGCTCTGTGTTCCAGAAGGTGGATGAGATATTTTTCACTCTTCTCAAGTTTTATCCAAGTCATGTGTCACATGTCAGCGTAACTGGCAAGCCCAGGGAGCAAGAGGGCAGAGAAATGTTAATGTTGTGTATAAACCTCTTCTTTAGGTTCTGCCTTTTGGGGAAGGAACTGTCCCTCTGATCTGCCCCACACAGAAATGCTTGCTTTGTGTTCTGTACATGTGCAGAGCTGCGATAACAAATGGGACTGGCTGAAGGTAGCACAGCTTTGCTTTATTGTCTGGCATGGAGGGTTTTTTGTTCCCTTATGCCCTAAAATGGCTGATGCCTTTAAGTAAGTACAGTATGACCTTGTTCTTGACCAGCTCGAATTTAGACTGGAAGATAAAAATCTAGCTTTACTTCATGGTAGTAGTGCAGCACTCTCTTCAACCTACTTTTGTTCTTATCTGTTATGTTCCAGGACTGTGATGGATATTACCAGTATTCATCTAGTATAGTGTGCTCCTAGAATTATTTCTAATGCTGTGCAATGGAGATTTGTCTTTAATACTATAAAGTCTTATTACTTTTTTGCAGGAGTTGAAAATAGAAGGAGATGTGCCAGAGGCAGTAGAACCTGAAGATGACCTTGATATCATGCTGGGCAATAAAAAGAAGAAAAAGAAGAATGTGAAGTTTCCAGATGAAGATGAGATAATGGAGAAGGATGAAGGTAAGAGGATAACCTAGCTCAGGGAGATGTTGAAGGTGAAATGTAGTCCATGTTGGTAGGTGAATAAGTTCTGTTCAAGTACCCCTTTTGTTTCAAAATTCACTGTGGTACCTTTACCACTATATTATTTATCAGAAAAATGTTCTATAAAAGCACTGTATAAATTTGCCCTAAGTAATGGTGTCCCTTGTAGGCAGACAGAGAAGACTTGTGTCCACATCTTATTGGAATCTTCTTTGATGTACCTTTTAGAAATGAT
This sequence comes from Antrostomus carolinensis, assembly GCF_000700745.2. Taxonomy (NCBI): domain Eukaryota; kingdom Metazoa; phylum Chordata; class Aves; order Caprimulgiformes; family Caprimulgidae; genus Antrostomus; species Antrostomus carolinensis. The sequence continues at coordinate 29,341 of NW_010297423.1, read as the reverse complement.
GTAAGCATGAGGTTAAAGATTGCTTCTTCTTAATGAATCCCAAACAACTTTCTTTACAGCTTTTGAGGATGAAGATAGCAAAAAAGATGATGGCATTTCTTTTAGCCTTCAGTCAGGTCCTGCGTGGGCAGGCTCAGAAAGGGACTACACGTATGATGAGGTAATGTTCCAAAGACTTTTTAAAAATACTTTTCATATTTATGTGCATCAGCCCCACAGCAGGAACTTGTGCTCATCTGTCCTGTTTCTAACTTAAAATTAAAGGACTTGTAGTCAGAAGCTCATGAACAGAAAAATAACAAAACATAGCTTCTATCACAGTTAATTTTCATTTAGGGCAATATTAGTGATAGTTAAAACACCCATGTAAATAGGCTGAAGTACTGGTAGATTATAAAGTAAGCCCTTGGGGAGACAGCTTTTATATTTTGCATTTATCAGAACATTTTTTTAAGTGTGTGTTCAAAAGCATATGTGGAAATGCTAATGGGCAAAGACAATCTTAATATTGTGAATGCTGTTTCAAGGTTTTTTTAGAAGTGAGGTACTTCATTTGAGAAATGCAAACTGTCCATGTTGACGTGGATCCCTTTTTTTGCAGTTGCTCAACAGGGTATTTAACATCATGCGGGAAAAAAACCCAGATATGGTCGCTGGAGAAAAACGAAAATTTGTCATGAAGCCTCCGCAGGTTGTAAGAGTAGGGACCAAGAAAACATCTTTTGTCAACTTTACAGATATCTGCAAATTGTAAGTTTCCTCTTTAGATTTCCCAGGAATAGCAGATAGCTGCACTTTTCTCTGCTGTTGTGTTGAATGCATGTTTTCTGGCAAAAGATTACAGCAAACCAGGAGTAAACTGAAGGCTGTTTTGATCATACTGCTCATTTCCTCTATGTTTCTCTGTGATAAGATATTTATAAGACTGTTTATTGAGATAATTTCTTATTTTATACTTAAATTATGAAAATGGAAGCCTTGCTACGTGGGCCTCATGAACTGAAATGAAACCTATTGCTTTTGGTAGTTCACTGGCTTCTATCAGGTCTGTAGTTGGGTCACCAGTGGTAGTTACCTGCAGGTCTTGGGATGGGTGGAGTAGGAAAGATTCTTTCTAGTTTGAGCTGACTACAAATACTGTGTTCTTGGTAAATAGTATGGAATTCAGTATTTTTTTTATACTCTTTTCTGTACTGCTTTCCATGTCTTAATTATTTCTTGGTAAGGCAGCTCTGTTCTTTGTGGGCATTTCTGGGAATCTATATCTGATTTTTCTTAAGTGTGACAGAAAATGGTCCTGATTAAATCATACTGGGGATCTGGGTAGTTCACAAAAGGGAATTTTTAATAGTAGCCAGGGGGGGGACAGGAGAATAAGAATGGAAAGTCTCAAATAGAAGATTTTTTTTCAGTAGTTACTGTAATTGTGAGTTTGGTTTGGGAAGGATGATGGGGTTTTTTTGCGGCCTTTTCATCTTTCTTGTGTCCTCAGTTGTTATCTGCCTATATTCTTTGCTGCAGACCCTCTGGCACTGTCCCCTTTTAAACTTGGTAATTTAAGATCGTTTTAACCTGCCAGTCCTGTATAAATATCAAATTTCTCTGAAGGGGGAATGTTAAAAACATATCCTTACTTTATTTTTAGATTACATCGTCAGCCAAAACATCTCCTGGCATTTTTGTTGGCAGAATTGGGTACAAGGTAAGGCTACTGGGCTATGTATGTGCTTATGCAGGTAGGAAGCAATGGCAACACAGTTTACATTGTCTAATCAAAAATAAAATTCTTGGGTTTAGGTCTGTACGTGTGTGCTTGAACATCAGGCCTTTCTTCCCTGCACAGAGACACTGTGCTGGCTGATTGAAGAGGTGCTGTGTTAGGCAAGAAGTACAGAGACAAAGTGTTAAGTCTCAAGGATCAGTTCAGATAAGGGTTTGAATTCCCTGCTGAGGACCTTTCTCAAAGATGCCCTGGTAGCAGAGCAGTTTGTCAGTTGGTGAGGGTGACTCTGTGGCTCTTACCAACCTGAGGCAGGTACATGATGGGTAGTGAGGTTAGAGAGAATGCCTGACTGCCTCATGGCAAGTCTTGTGTGCCTGGAGGTAGATACTCTGTCTCATGCTGCAGTTAAATCCACCTGTCTTAGCATAACAAGTGTTGATTTTCTGTGCCTCTTATCAAAGATCTTGTGCTGTGTTGGTGAACTTTCTATTAATTTCTCTGTGGTAGACTACACTGTTATATGTAGACAGAGAGAATCAAGGAGTCTTAATTACAGCATGTATATAACAAACACCAATTTGATTGGGCTTTGAAGTCTCTTCAGGTCCAGGTTACTTAAACAAAAACTTAGAAACCATAATGTGAAAAAACATTCAACTTGCTACACCAGAATGGCTAGAAGAGGGTTTTATTTGGGAGTTGTTTTGGTCACTTTTGTGAGACAAGCAGGTGCTAATTCTCAATTCTATAAAGTTCTGATTGAGTAGCTTAGCAACGAGGCTGATCCCTGCTGGAGTTTGAAATGAGGGTTATGTTTTGGCTAAACTTCCTGTAGGTTTTTAAGTGTTTTGCATTTTTTTCCACAAAGTAATTCTGGCTTATTCTTTTCTTGAAGAATGCGTCATTCATCTTGCTTCATGTTCCTGACTTCTTTTAATACTTGATGTCCTCTGCAGATTAAATAATTAATTTTTCTTTTAATTTAGTGGCTCAATAGATGGTAACAACCAACTTGTAATCAAAGGAAGATTCCAGCAAAAACAGATAGAAAATGTCTTGAGAAGATATATTAGTAAGTATAAATCCCTTTTGGACTTCAGATTTCTCTCAGATCCCTTTTGGTGACCAATGGCCTGTGTATGACCCACGTGTGCACATGCTGTGGAGATTCTGTGCTGAGGAGCAACAACTTTGCTGCAGCTTTATGATAGAATAGTGCAAGTACAGGTGGTTCTACCCTGGTTATAATAAGCACATAGATCATACTCTGACCTGGCACTAAAACATACCCAGGAAAACAGTAAGAGCATTTGACAATTCATAGAATGGTTTGGGATGGAAGGGACCTTAAAGCTCATCCAGGTCCAACCCCCCTGCCATCAGCAGGGACACCTTCCACTAGACCAGGTTTCTCAAAGCCTCATCCAACCTGGCCTTCAACACTTCCAGGGAGAGGACATCCACAGTTGCTTGTTTTCATCTGACTTTCATTTCTAGGCTTTGATGAGGACTTTGGAAAATAACAGTAATTGTTAATTTTGAAGTTGTACACATTAATTAACAAATCCAGCGTCCATGTCGGCGCTGGTTAAAGGACTGTGGATTCTGTGTAGCAAAAAGGACTGCTTTAGTGCTGTGACTGTATGAGAGCTGCTGACATCTGGGAATGCTGTTTCAGCAGAGGAAGTTATGGAACACCAGTGGGAAGTCTGAACTGGTTGTTATTTTTAAAAAGCCAGTGTCAGTGCATAATGTGTCATATGAAACCTAGTCTTTATTAACCTGGGAACTAGGGAGAATTTTTAGGTTGCCTCAGCCTCTGTGGTTTCATAGTGAGCCACTTCTGAGTTAGTAAATGCATTTGAACAGCCTTTCAAGACAACTGTTAAACTAAAGGCTGAAGAAGTGGTGACTTGTCTGCTGATAATGCATTATCTTTTAACTCCAACTTAATTCCTTTCCTGCAGAGGAGTATGTCACCTGTCATACGTGTCGGTCACCAGACACAATCCTACAGAAGGACACCAGATTATATTTCTTGCAGTGTGAGACCTGCCACTCTCGCTGCTCCGTCGCCAGCATCAAAACTGGTTTCCAGGCTGTCACAGGCAAGAGAGCACAGCTCCGTGCCAAAGCTAACTAGTTTGCTAATCAACACTGGATTTTGCAAAGTGTTCTGGGGAGATATGACTGGACAGGTTTACAATCGGAGTGGATTTACCATTGTATTAAAACAAGATTGTAAAAAACTACCAGAAATTTGGCTTTTGATTGATTGGTCTGTGAAATCCTTGCAAGATGCAGATCCTCAAGCTGTTCACATACGTTTGCTCATTGAATATATTTTACCAACTTTAAGGAACGTGATAGGAAAGGAGGTGCTTTTTAATTCATTCAGACTTCTGTAAAACCCAAGATAAATTAAAGATACTATAACAGTGAGTGTCTTTGATTTGGATTTTTCCTTCAGTTTCTTCTTTAAACAGCTCATGGGAATGGTTGGTGTGTTGTTCTGCAGATCATGTCACTGAACTATGTCCAAGACCCAGAATAAAGTTGAAGATAAGAGTTCATTTGCTTTTACATAACAAGCTTATTTTTTTTAGTTAGGCTATCATTAAACAGAGAAACCAGTCACAAAAAGTCACAGGGACAATATACCAACGTGAGAACTGCTCATGATTTTATAGCCACATTAATATGGGAACGCATTTTGCACAGAAAGTGACATCGGGCCATGTTGATGCTGCTTAATTAGGCAGAATGTAGCTCTGAGATAGTTCAGACACCGTATTGATGCTGAATCTTAACCTATAATTGATAAACTGTACTGTAAGCTTTCATAGTGTCATAGTCCTAAATTTTGCAATTTCTAATAGAGAAATTTTATATTTCTTAAGTCTTGCACTCTTCATCACTTTAAAAAGGATCTAACTAAATGCAGCAAAAAAAACAACCCCAACCCAATATAGGTAACGTCGTTATATGATGGCTGCAACACAGTGTCTTACATGAATTCTGAATTTACAGAAGATACTGCCAAATAATTTGAATTCCAAATTAACACATTATGCTTCTTGACCATAACGTGCACTTCTCTCCACTAGCAGTCAGTGTCAATAATCTCTCGGGGACATGCATAGTGCTGTCCTAACTAGTTTTTCTAGTGTTGTAGAAATTTTGTTACAGCTGCCAAGCACAAAGATGCAAACAGGGAGTGAAGTCCCTCTTGAGTACCAAAAAGGGGGAAGGACAGTTTTCATTGAATCACCAAAACGGCACAGGGTGAGGATAAAGTGTTAGTAGCTCAGGACCCTGGACACCCATCCCTGCAGGTAAGCAGAGTAGCCTCCACCACAGCAAAAATGGTTTTCATTCTGAATGCAATTCATTAAATACCAGAAACAGAAGGGTTTCTGCCAAGTTTTAATCTTTGTATGTATGTTAATACAGAACACAGTCTTGCTGGGAAGTCACTTACTTGCTATTTGAAAACTTGACAGCACTGTAAGGCAAAAATCAAGGTTTTATGGTTGGTTTCTTAAATAATTTTGAATTTCAAGTGAGCTATAACAAATGTTGGATGTATCTTTTAGTGAATAAAGCCAGGATCAGTGCCTCTTGTAACATTATTGTTGTATTCTTGTTTTTTCTCTAGCAAGTAGGCATTCTCTTGGAAGTAAAACATTTTGGGGAAGTGCTAGTTGCCTTTTGTTTCAGTGACTTGCTGTTGGGACACACTGAAAGAGCTGAAGAACAAGGAAGCTTTCTGGTTTTGAATGCTTGCTTTTTCCTGGGTCAAATACCTTTAACGTATTTAAAATACACAGTGTGGCCTTGAGTCGATTCTGTATTTTAGTGCATTAAATACAAAGTTTGACTTCAGTTTATTTGGATCAAAAAGATCAGGTTAATAAAGGAATAAATAGTTGTTCAATCTCAGCATCTCTGAATTCTCCTGGTGCACGGGAGAGCTTTAGAGGGGAATAAATAGTTGTTCAATCTCAGCATCTCTGAATTCTCCTGGTGCACAGGAGAGCTTTATAGGTGTATTTTATAGATGTATTTTATAGATGTATTTTGAGTCTGTGCATGAAATCCTGAAGGCATTTGCTTTAATGACTGATATTTGAGTGAGACATCTCGAGCTGTAGACTCTAATTTACCTGTGGAATAACCTCACTGATGCATGAAAAAATCATCTCTGTCTAGGAGCAGATGTTAGTTGACTTTAGTTTTTCCTAAAAAAAATATCTCTGTCTAGGAGCAGATGTTAGTTGACTTTTATTTTTTTTAGGAAAAACTAAACACCACCTTCCAGTGTATGTTCAGAAAGGAGTATAATGTGCCACCAGGGTTGTATGAACATAAATGCCTCTTGCTGCTTGTAAGGCTGATGGAAGTTTGAAGAGCAGTTGTGTTCAGAGGCAAAAATGTAGAGTTTTGTACTGAAGCTGAATGTAAAAGTTCTTACAGGAATGAGGTGGCAGCTTGCTCTGCCTTGGGTCTGCATGCGGGCGTGTGTTTGGAGGCAGGCAGAGCTCTGTTCCTGTTTGGTTTTTCCTCTGTGAGCTGAAAAATGTGCTGTATGGAGATGTGGGAGCCAGATTATTTTTTTTTTAGATACTGAAGGACTGCAGAGCAGAAGGGAATCCCTGTTCAAATGGGTTGGGGAGGAGCCTGGGAGCTACCAAAGAGCTCAGTGATGCAGCTGAGTTGCTCTTCTCCAGGGCTCCTGCTGTGCCCAGCCTGCTCTTACACCTTATCGAAGTCATCTGAGCTCTTGCAGGTCTGTTCCTTTCTAACAATAAAGATGCAACAAACACATCTTTCAGCCCAGAACATGCAAAAGAAAATCTGAGACTTGTCACTTGAGGTCCTAGGAGAACTAAACAGAAGAAGTTGTGTTCCTGTTGGACAGCCTGAAATTTACTGAATAATCTCTTTATAACCCACTTTTGTCAGGTAAATGCTTTTATCTCCATTGAGCAGTCGGAGGGTTGGAACTCAAAGGGTTAAGTGACCTTTCTCAGGTCACCCAAGTAACCAGAAACATGAGAACGAGATCTAGTTCCCTGGTTCAGTACAGATGCAGTGGGATCAGCCACCTTCCAGGTGGTGTGGTGCTGTTCTGCTGAAATAACTGTTATCATAAAAATAAGATTCAACTCTTCATGGGAGCTTCTGGCCAGAGCAAGGGTTTAATCAAAGCAGTAGTATTTTAATAACCAGAAATGGTGTCAAGAAGGCATTTACAAAACTCTTCTACTGAGAGGGGGATTTCTGGTTGATACTGTGCATTGGTCATCATGAGTTGTATTCTCCAGACTGCACACCACACCCTAAAATCCCTGGTTTGTGTCAATCCTGGGCCTGCTTGCCAGAGAAACTTGGTCACCTAAGATTGTAAGCAAGGAGAAGACAGCGGACTTTCAAAGCTGCTGCGGCTGAAAATGGGACAAGGTTTGTCACTAATTGCACGGGTTGTGTGGCTGTAGACTGGCGAGAGCCAGTATGGTGGTATCTGGTGGAAGAGATACAGAAATAGCAACAGCAGGAAAGCTCTGAAAGTCAAGCGAGTACGACGCCGAGGGTGACGCTGACAGCCAAGATTCATTAGAACTCGTCTGTTAATGTTTTAAATAACATGGCTCCAGCTATCAGTTCTGCCCCTCTGCTCTGTTTTTTTGCTAGAGGTTTTTTCCAGATTACCAGACTAATAAAAAGCCAGACTTTTGAGAAAGAATTGAAGGCAGATGCTTAACAGAAAACAGAAGCTGCACGAGAATTAGCAGTTCAGCTTCAGCCTGTGTGGATAACAAACTACAAAGCCCCACCAGCTTCCACAATCATTGCTTGCTTTTCTATTTTTCAGTGGTTTTGCCATGGTGAAGGTTAGTCCCGTGTTGCCTGAGTTGCAGGATATAATTTTCTGTAGATTTCCATCTGACAAGCACTTGCCCTCGCAGCGTGTGGGTTTGTACCCTGGCTGCTCCAGCACAAGCTGTTCCCCGAGCAACCTGTTTCTGGCCCCTGCCAGAGGCAGGACGTCGGTCTGGATGGACTGTGCTGTAAGCCTGGGTGGTCAGTCTGGGTTTACTTCTCCTCCTTCATAGACTCATAGAATCATAGAATGGTTTGGGTGGGAAAGGACCTTAAAGCTCATCCAGTCCCAACCCCCCTGCCAGCAGCAGGGACACCTTCCACTAGACCAGGTTGCTCAAAGCCTCATCCAGCCTGGCCTTCAACACTTCCAGGGAGGAGCAGCCACAGCTTCTCTGGCCAACCTGTTCCAGTGTCTGACCACCCTCACAGTGAAGAACTTCTTCCTAATATCTAATCTAAACCTCCCCTCTTTCAGCTTAAACCCATTTCCCCTTGTTCTGTCACTAACTGCCCTTATGGAAAGTCCTTCCCCAGCTTTCTTGTAGGCCCCCTTCTGAACTGTCTTGTTACCTGTTGTGTTTTTCCAGCCACTAAGCTCACCCTGAGAAACGTGAAAGACTCAAAGGATGGGAAACGGGCAGTTTGGTGTCCCTGGAGGAAAATGGGCAGAAGCACCCAGGTTAGAGGGTAGTGGTCAGGTATCGGGACAGAGCTGTCCTGATAAAAACCTCTCTTGGGCTTCTCCAGCAGCGCAAAGTGGGCTCACAGCTAAAGCCTGCTGGTGTTTGCATTCACAGAATGGCCTTGATTGGAAAAGACCTTTCAGATCATCGAGTCCAATCATGATCCCAACACTGACACTTTTCTGCCTGATAGACATGAGGAACTGGCTTCTCCTTGCAGGAATTAAACCTCTTTCTTGCTTCCCTTCTCCTTGTGACTATAAGACCAGGCTCACTCCTTGCTGGGTCAGCTTGCAGCTCATCCTTTTTCCTTTTTGCATATTACAAACAAATGTGTATTTCTGAAATAAAACAGTCAAAACTTGACATCTGTGTTCTTAATCATTTTTCTACTGAATACCCAGCAGAAATGTGTGGATACCTCCCCCTTCAGCCCGTTGCATCGTCTGTAAAGGGTCTGTGGGCTCGGAGAGATTTGGCTTTTCTAACACAGCTTCCTTATTTCTATGTTCTGTATTAAAGCAAATATTATTAAAAATATATATATATAAAAATTAAAAATATGAAAGCAAATAAAGTTTTAAAACCTGTGTTTCTTCCGCCAGCCTTGCTGGCTGCTTTGGGTCATTATCCCAGAGGTTTCATGTGTTTCTTTCTGCCACGTGGAAACGTTGCACTTGGAGTGGAGCAGTACTGTGGGACTTTGATGGCAAACTGTGCTTGTGCCCTAATTGTCACCAGCGTTAGGTCACACAGTTGGATCTTGGTGCTTCTAATGTGATCTTACAGTCCTCTTCTGATAATATGCATTTGCATTAAAAAAGGAAAAGAAAAGGGAATTTTATTGCCTTCGTTAGAAAAGCTCGATGTGATTCATTTCGAAAACAAGGAGGAAACAAAAGGAAAGTAAAAAAATGTTGGTTCTTTTTAGTTCTGCAGACTGAGATGCCTGTCTGTGCTGCTCAGAGCCTGCTGCAGGCCTTGTGCTATGTTTTTGTTCAGCACCAAAATAGCCTTTTTTCCACTATGAACGTGAAAAAAACAAGTTCTGGGAAACATGAGCTCATCTGAAATGAAGCTTAAAATGTTTTTCTTCCCTGCATTGTCTCCACACTTTCTGACACCCTCAGACAATGGGTTGCTTTCCTACGAGCCCCAGCCGGCAGGGAGGATTGCATTTCTCTCTTTTTTAATTCTGAAGGAGCTGTACAAAGATCTCTTGGGTTCTCTTGAAGTGGTTAGTTAGGTTGGAGGCTGTGGTTGCTGTAGAGGTTTCCCTGTTAGCAAGAGGCTGCTCGGGGCTGGCCGGGTGGTCTTAAATTCTTCTTCTTATTTTTTTTTGTACATGACATTTTGTTTTTAATTCCAGATCTACTCTACTTTCTCAAATTCATTTAAGCTGCATGCTGAAGCACATTGTTTCCCTCTACACTTTGTTCTGGATGAGGGAGGTGGCCATTAAATCCTGCCCCTGACCAAGAACATATTCGGGCTTGAAGAATGAGGAGTGTGCTGGGGCTGGAGCCCCATCTATGCTTTGTGGAGATGCTGTGGGCAGAGAGGTGTCTTCTGAGCTGACCAAAATCAGGAGATGGGATGCTTTGGATATGAAGAGGATCTTCTGAGCAGTAAGGAAGAGGCCAACCTGGATCACAGGGTGAAGATCAGGAGTGGATGTCCCAGCTGTGCTGTCCTCCTCTTCCTGAATGGCTCAGGATCACCCAGCAGAAGGAAACTCCAAGCAAACATGGGGAGTGTTTGCACCGTTGGGTCTCTGAGCCCCTCCTGCCTGGGCTAACCAAGCTCCTGTCCACAGCCCGAGCCCCTGGGATGGCATTTCACAACTCCTGCTGCCATGTTACCTGAGATGGAGCTGTGGTCGTCCCTGCACAGCAGAGAGCTGTTTTGCTGGGAAGGTTGAAGGGTTCTTGAAGATAGAAAGGAACTACATAGGTAATGAAAAAATAAGATTGAACTTCAATGCATGGCAAGAACAAAAGGTGAGGATTGAGCAAGTGTGCAAATACCTAGAGAAAGAATGAAGAAATGCAATCAGAAGGGTTGGTGTGTGCAGAGGTGCTGCTTCTGGTTTAGCATCCCTCATGTCTTCACATCCTGTCGTTAGAGAGCTCTGCTGTTCAACAGGTGATTGTGTAGATCAGATTTACCTTTCTAATTTGGATTGGGATGCCCAGACTGTAACGCTTTACCTGTCGCGCATTGAGTGTTTTCTAGGAGAGTTTGTTATTCAGCGGGGCTTGTACATCCACAACCTTTTGGGGTTGAAATGATGCTTAAAAGGAAGCAAGAAACTGGAGAAGGGGAGTGCTGTGAGGAGCAGAACTGATGGGACGAGGCAGAGGTAGGAACTAACAGAGCGCACAGCGACAGCCTGTCCCTCTGTGTTCCCACCGAGCGCTCTGCCAAGCCTGGTCCTCATCTTCTGAAGCACAGAAGGGATCACACTACACAGACTCTTTTTTTCACTGGTGCTGTCTGTGTGTTTTCTATCGTCACATACGAATTATCAGATGAGCAGGGTTTTTCCATCTCGAAGTTGGGTTGCTCTTTGCATATCCTCTGTGCGCTCATGTTCTTACAGCTTCTTTACTGGCTCGGCTTCAGCAGACCCTTTGAGTTGGTCCCACTATGTCTTTTAGCAATTTTTCCAAAGCAGATGTTTCTCCATATACAACCAGTGGTGATGGATAGCAAAGGTGTTAAGTTGGACATCTAAAAACAAATCCCATCCTATTAGGATAGTTCCTGGCTGTGGTTTGGGAGGTCACAGGACTCTCCCGTATGTCTGGGCTTGGTGGCTGGAAAGGTGGGAGACTTGCTGCTTGTTTGCTAATGAGATTATTTTTGCTTCGGTAAGAAAAGAGCAAAGATCTGTCTTGGATTGGAAAATGATCCCACCACAAAAAATACAATGTAGGAAATGGTCTCTGCTCTGGTACTGTAGAAAGCCAGTATCATACTGACTATTTTCAACATATCTATTTATAATTAACTGGAAAACTGCTGAAATGCTGGCAATAAAATGAGGAATTTCTTTGTTCCTTACAGTGAAGTGGAATGAGAGACAGAAATAGTTTTTAAACCAGGACAGATGGAACGTAGCTCCTGCAGGTAAGTGCCATGGTTTCTGCCCTGGCTGCCTGGGTCTGTGGTGTTTCCAGCCACTTTCAGCACCTCACTCCCAGATTCAGTGCAGGTTTTGGATGTTCTGTTGCTGGGGAAATACTTTTCCTGCTGGGGGGAATAATTCAGATCCATTAAGGCACGAGTTGAAAGTGGTGAGGAGCAGTTCCAAAAGCAGCACATGATTTTTATGTCTGTGTTTTAAATGAGTGCAGTGATGGATTGTGATCTGGGATGATGGAAAGCATATGTTGTACCCTACAGGAACAGAAAAGTCCTGCTTTGTGTTGCCTGTTGCTGCCCCTCTTATCTTCTCTGGCTTCCCTCTTCCCAGTGCTGCGACCAGGTGGGATGACCAGCCCAGTGAGGATGGCTGGGTGACTGTTATTCTACCCTGGTGGAAAATTGCTCCTTAAATGCATTATTAAGGTTTTCTACAGATGGGAACATTTCCCAGTGGACCATTGTTTTTGATTTATTTAGGACCAGATTTCTCAAAAGCTTTTTGTAGCACAGCTCCAAATGTCAACATCCACAGCTGTGATATGTTTTTCAAAAGAACTCAACACCCAATGCATCGAGTGGTTTTGAAAGCTGGACCTGGAGTGAATTAGAGAAGCCAAATGCATCTTGTGTCCTTATTTTTGCTATTAAGGTTCTGAAGCATTTGACTTTTAATGTTGGTTTTGCAGCATCGGCATTGTTCATCTCAGCCATGGTTTGGGCCACTTTCCCACCAGTGTCTCGGTCAGAGGCAGCGTCACTCCGAGCCCCGTGCTCCTGCCAGCAGCCTTGAGCTGACCAGGGCTGAGCTCCATAACCAGGGGAACACTCCTGGTGTTGCAAGGAAGGAAGGAAGAGAAATTCTTATGATGACCGTGTTTGGAAAATTATGGCACATGTGCAGGTGTGTCTCCTTTCATGCAGGCCCAGGGTTGCTTGTTCTCGCGGCTGGCCACTCTGTCCACAGCAGTGGGGTTGGAACTGGATGATCTTTAAGGTCTCTTCCAACCCAAACCACTCTATGATTCTGTGTCAGGTAATGGTGAGGCTGGAGCAAGGGTGCATTGCTTAATCAACTGCTGCTTTTTGAAAGAGGAGAACAAGAGCAGGAGAAACATCAGATGAAAGACCAACTACTTGCATGCCCGAGAGATCTGGCCGTTCCTGACCTGCCCCACCGTGCCCTCATTTACCTCCTGCCAGGAAGAAACATCACCCGGCCTGAATTCCTGTAGGCACAGCAGGTATGGCTCTGGAGAGGTGCCTCCCCTCCCACCTCCTCGGGATTTGGGCTCTGCAAGGAGAGGCCAGTCCATGACTGTTGGGTTCAAGCCACTTCACTTCCTCCCAGTGCCAGACAAGTGCAGGAGGGAACAGCTGTGGCTGGTGAGGGTCAAAGCCAGGCTGGTTTGTAAGGGACCACAACTGACTAGAAGTAAAACCGATAGGAATGATATTTTTTTGCTTCAGCGTAACCCCTGGAAACCTTTCCAGCTGCTGTGCTGCTTCTTCCCAGGGTGTCCCATGTGTCTGAGCTGTGAGAACTGGACAATTTCATGGGGATACCTGTCTGCTGGGTTACACCATAGATGTCCTGGAGGGTTGGGTGCCTGTGCTGTTACTTTTCTTAATTTCTTTTCTTTTCTTTTCTTTTCTTTTCTTTTCTTTTCTTTTCTTTTCTTTTCTT
>NW_010297423.1:11149-16095 GCF_000700745.2 Antrostomus carolinensis | reverse complement strand
TCTTTTCTTTTCTATTCTTTTCTCGTCTCTTCTTTTCTCGTTTTCCTTTTCTCGTCTTTTCTTTTCTTCTCTTTTCTTTTCTTTTCTTTTCTTTTCCTCTCCTCTCTTCTCCTCTCCTCTCCTCTCCTCTCCTCTCCTCTCCTCTCCTCCACCTTCCCACATGGTGTTCAGCACATCTTTATTTCTCCTTTTCTCTCTCTAGTGTCTCTCGAAGTTCAGATTGTTGAACACACACGTGCATCCCAAGGGGCTGATTGGCCTGAAGTGCTCTGAGTACACAGAACTGATTTCTGATTCCTCCCTCACACCCGGTCAGCCAGGGGTGTGCGAGTTACTTCAGAAGAGCTTTGAGATACAAAGACCCTTCATGATGGTGTGTTTGAGATGATTCTGCTCTTGTCCCTGTTCCTCCTGCTGGCTGCCTGCTTCCTGCCCAGCCTGATCTCCTGCCACACAAAGCTCTGAATGCATTTCCTGAAATACTCCCTTAGATGCTGATGTGCAAACGAGTTCGGGATTTTGTGTGCCAACAGGGCTCGCTCTCTCTGTGACACAGTAACCAGCTCCGGTGGCACTTGGGACATCACTGCTTTTGCCTCTGGGAACATGGTGCTGCTGTGGGCTGCAGTGGCTCGTGCAGACCCATGGTTGGGGCTGGACCTGCCCATGAGGACAAGTCTCCTGTGCTGCCAAGGCTCCTGCATCGCCATGGGGCAGGACATTGCGTTTGGGTCCCCGGGCCTGACAGCCAGGCTGGTCTTTAAGCAGTTTAAATGGGTTTATTTAAGTGTTGCCACCTCGTCACACCCAAAGCAGTTTCATCAAAGGAGACATGCAGGTGAAAGTTCCTGAAGCCTCCCAGGTCTCAGTTGTCCTAATGTAGGAAATTTTCAACTTGGGACTCAAGGACCTGCTTGTGCTGTGCCCAGAGCATGATGGTGGGTGCTCCAGGGTGTGATGGTCAGTGATCCAGAGTGCTGATGGTCAGTGCTCCAGAATGTTGATGGTCAGTGCTCCAGGGTGTGATGGTCACTGCTCCAGAGCTGCTGATGGTCAGTGCTCCAGCGTGTGATGGTCAGTGCTCCAGAGTGTGATGGGCTGTGCTCCAGGGTGTGATGGGCTGTGCTCCAGGGTGTGATGGGCACCTGTCCAGCATTCCTGTCCAGCCGCTCACAGCCAACCCAACAGCCAAGTAGGGACATCTCTGGCTTCCAAATGTGGTGAATTCAGCTGTGGTTGCTCACCAGTGGGGCAGGAGGGGTGAAGAAGTGGTTGGTGAGCAGGCAGGGGAGGCTGCAGCTTTGGTCCATGCTTCACCCTCAGCAACGTCTGCTCGTGAACAGGAGTAGAAGGTGTCAGCAAGGAGCCTCACGTGCTGCAGGCAGCTCTCTGGGCAGGGCTGGGAGACCAGGTTCCTGCCTCTGCCTGCATCTCTCACCCCTGTCCTTCCCTTTTCCCCCTCTCACATCTTGTCTACCTTGATCACCTTTCTCTGGGTCTCCTTTGTAACTAGTCTGGGCAAATCACTGTGAGCCAGGGCGAGGTGAAAGCTGGGATCCATAGGATGTTTTGTTTGAGGAACTGTCTCAAACCCCTCAGAGAAGATAATCCACCTGCTAGGAAGTAAATGAAAATGGGCAATGAAAAGGTGCTGAACTTGAGGGCTTTCTCGCTCAACTGGTCCAGCGTGTCCATACTGGTGCAGCGTGTCCATACTGGTGCAGCGTGTCTGTACTGGCATGTGCCCGGCCACACTCTGCCATGATGGGTACGGGGAAGGGGTGCCAGCAGCACAGGGCTCAGGGCAGGAATGGCTGCTCTGGACATGAGCAGAGGATTTGGGGAATGGCTGAGTCCTTTTAGCATCAGACTGTCTCTGTCGAAGGCTTGGGTGTGTTTTCCTGGCAGAGGATGGACAGACTCCACCAGGAACCCTTGGGGTTCTTGACCACATCTCCAAATGTTTCCACAACTTTCTTGAAAAGAGGAAAAATACAGAATAAGATCTCCTGCAGATAATGGGAAGACAATGCAGGAGGGGTATGGCAGCTCTCGCAGAGGCAGCAACTGCCTTTTCCAAATTCCCGGAAGAATGGGTCCCATTACAGCTGCAGTAACTGAAGTGTTTCCAAAGCGCCGCATGAACTTCAACTGCGACGCTCATTAAAGTTAATAGGATTTATTAAAGTCAGTGGGGGCTTTTGTTGTATTTCCTGACTCAAACTGAATGCAAGATTACAGGCGTTTTGGCCTGGCAGATTTGTCTTTCCATGCTCAGAAGCACATAAAAGGAGGATTTGGGACTGAAGTAACTCTGCTCTATCGCTCTAATGACTGGTGAGGTCAGCAGACACACCCCAAAACTTCCTGCGCATCTGCTGCTCCATCCAGAGCACCACATTTAAACCCAAAGTGTGCTGGGAACCTCATACACTCCGTGTGTCCTTTGCAGAGGTGCAGGCAAGGCAGTGGGGATTGAGACCTTCAGTTTTGTTTCCAACAAAGACTGTGCTGCTGTCACTACCAGACACAGATGAGACGATGTCCTGGTGTTGCTGTTGGAGTTAATGTTCTTCTCAGTAGGTAGAAAGCGCTGTGCTTTGGTTTCAGTGTGGGATTTGGTATGAGAAGAATGTTGATAAGGTACAAGGACATGGGGTTTGGTAGTTTGTGAGTGCAAAGGACTGGGAGGGGGGAAGTGTAGTAATGTGGGGGGGGGGGGGGGTAAATGTAGTAATTAGCAAAGCCCAGAACTGGCATTTGGATATGCTAATGAGATATTCCAGATCTTATCACATCATATTAACCAGGGTTGACTGGAAAGTGGGGACATTGAGGAATTGCTTGGGCTTCACTCTTCTGGGATTGTGGTTTTGGGTTCGAGGGTCCTTTTCACTCCTCCAGAATCACTGTCAGCGGGTGGTGAGTGATTGTACTCTGCATCACTCATTGATATATATATATATATATGTATATTTATTTGTTATCATTATAATTACTATTTTAATTTTACTCCAATTATGAAATTGTTCTTTTCTCAACGTACAAGTCTCCTCACCTTTCCCCTTCCACTTCTCTCCCTTATTCCTTGGATGGGGATGTGAGCGGTCGTGTCGTGTTTGGCTGCCAGCCCAGTTAAACTATCAGAGATGGCAACAAGCAAAGCAGCAAATGTGAGAAGCCAAGCGAGGCCCAGGGCCCTTGGGAATGAGATCTCACCTTTGTGGGTGCTGGGGAAAGGCTTTAACAAAAGCATTTTTTTTTCCAGTTCTCAAGGTGGAACTGCATGTCTGTTCAGTTGAGTTGCTGAGTTTGTGTTGGTGGTTTTTCTTCAGAATGTGCAGATATTGAATTAACTGTTGCCCTGGGGGAAATGCTGGGGAGGATGGACTGGCCAAACCCTCGTCTTCCCACATCCCAGCAGGACACGGATGATGTACACAGAGTGACTACATGGGGATACTGGCTCATGGAAAGGAGGTTGGGTGCATGTCGGGTGGGAACCCTTTATATTCATTCAAGAGCTAATGAGATCTGATGAATCTTTTAGTCTCATGGATATTTAAAAGGCTTAGGGGAGGACCACACATCCTTCTCCTGGACAAGCCCAGTAACGGGGCTTCTGCTCCTCACTGGTCTGTTCCCTTGTGCCAGCAGAGCATGGTTTGGTCTGGAGTTGAGGATGAGGATGGATGGGCTGTGGTTAAAGTGCTGCGTGGTGCTCTGAGCATGCAGCACCCTGCACTGTACCTTGTGTGTGCTCCCACTTGGAAAAATGGGATGAGGGAGTCAGGGAACAGGAGCTGCCTGTGATCATGTGGACACGAAAACAGCACCAGCAGCTTTTGAGTGCATGTTCACTATAAATGCTCAGGAGTCTCCAGATATCTACAGCCCACGTGCTTTCACAGAATCCCAGCATTGCCTGGATTGGAAAAGCCCTTTAAGCTCATCGAGTCCAACCATGAACCCAACACTGACCAGTCCCCAGCTAACCCATGTCCCTCAGCACTATGTCTACACGACTCTTCAATCCCTCCAGGGATGGGGACTCCACCACTGCCCTGGGCAACCCCTTCCAATGCCTCAGAACCCTTTCAGCAAAGAAATTCTTCCTCACATCCCATCTCAACTGCCCTGGGCACAACTGGAGGCCATTTCCTCTTGTCCTGTCCCTTGTTCCTTGGTTGAACAGACCCACCCCCAACTCTCCACCCTCCTTTCAGGGAGTTGGACAGAGCCAGAAGGTCTCCCCTCAGCCTCCTTTCCTCCTTTCACCTGCCTCTTTCTCCAAGCTCTGCCCCCGTGCCTCATGCCCCTGCAGTGGGCACCTGCCGTTCCCCTGCCCTCCCTCTCCATCCCTGGGAAAGCAGGGAGATGGTGACACCTCTGCTCCTCTTTTGATGAACTCAGTGATGTCAGCAAGAAGCTTTGCAGCTGTTTTATGGCCCTAAAGGGTGAAAGGGGTGGTGTGCATTCCCTTTCCCACCCCACTGCTGTGCCCTCACCTCTTCATGTGAAGCTTTTCTGGATGGTCACACACAGAACTCATTTTACTGAAGCTCTGTCCACAGCCAACAGCAAAGTCACAGAATCCCAGAATGGTGGGGGTTGGAAGGGACCTCAGGAGATCATCCAGTCCAACCCCCAAAGCAGGTTCTCTACACCAGGTTGCACAGGAAAGTGTCCAGGTGGGTTTTGAACATCTCCAGAGATGGAGACTCCACACCCTCTCTGGGCAGCTTATTCCAGTGCTCTGAAGTCAATGAAGTCAATGACCACCCAGGGGCCTGCATGAAAGCTCCCAAAGTCCCTCACTCTCCTCCCAAGATAATGAACAGAATCAAAGCAGGGGTTTGCTAGGAAGCCTGGACCATGCTCTAATGGCCTACAGCTGGTGAGCTGCAACCCCCTGTGATCACCCACGGCCAGTCTGGCACCCGGCT
>NW_010297423.1:7700-11023 GCF_000700745.2 Antrostomus carolinensis | reverse complement strand
TGGCAGGGGGGTTGGTACTGGTTGAGCTTTAAGGTCCCTTCCAACCCAAACCGTTCTATGATTCTATGATTCTGTGACCCCCAGCCATGGCCGCTTTGAAAGCCCCAGTATGCAGCTCAAGAGACCCAAGGTTGGTCCGATTTTGATCTTCTTGACAGCCAAATGTTTTGATTTGTTTGGTCGTCCCCCCCCGTCTTTCCTCCGCCTTCCCATCCACAAAGACATCCGGCCATTAGACTGACCACGCTGCTTTCCTCATCCTGAAGTGAACTGGGGACTGATGGACGCATGGATGGGTGGATGGATGTTCAAGCATCCCCAGACTGACCATGAATTTAGACAAGATGCAAAAGGCAGCTTTGCCCTCCGGTGCTGGATGATGGCTCAGGCCAGGCTCAGCAGACAACTTTGTAGGACTGGAAACTGAAAAAGGCGTTGAAAGCACGATAGGAGATAACTTCTCCCCATGGGGTCCCACTGATGCCCTCCAGACACAGCTCAGGGGCCAAACGTGCCAGGGTTTGGATGATTACTCCTGTGAACGTGTATGTGCACAGCTGGCAACATGGTGTGAATTTTGCTCTGCCAAGGAAGGGACTGAGCAGATGGTTGGAAGAGACTCTGCGTAAGGAGCATTTATTAGCACCGTTGGCTTGTGCAAACTGGAACAGCAGCCTCATCTTTCCAATGTGTTGGATAAATCTTTCTGGATTTATTTCCTGCTCTCCTGCATCAAATGAGTCTCCAGGCCTCCAGAGGAGAAGTCCCAGAGCCCCTGGGAACCCAGATGTGGGATACACCTTGTGTAAGGGAAGGGAGAGCAAATCCTGCGGGCAGAGCTGAAGCTTAGAAAGGGAGAGGAGACTTGTCTGAAAGAGAGAGAAAAAGTGGGTACGTGTGTAGGTGTGAGAGAGAGAGAGGAGAGTGGAGGCAAATTAGATTTCTTTCTTTTATTTTACAGGATTGTATGTACAAGGTCACCTTTCTCCCAAACATCAGCATCACAGTCAGTTCATCACAAAAAAAAAACCCAACCCAAACCCTGCAGCTCATCTCTCCAAGCCTAGAAAACAGCTCAACAGGCTCAGAACAACACAGTGCAGAAATCGCACAGGAACCGGGGACAGGCAGGGGAAAGCACGGTTCTCCCTTGAATCCCTCAGCAATTAGTGGAAACTAAGAGATGCAAATAAAACATTGTGCTTCAAGAGCCATGCTTGCTCCAGGCCGGCCCTCTAGGGAGGGAAGCGCTGCCCCCTGGGACCTGTTTTCTCCTTCACCCTTCAAAGAGAGATGCTGTAGATGAGGTCTGGCTTTGAGCACTGGAGCAGAAAGCAGGAGTTCTCTTTCAGAGCACTCTATGCGACCTGGGGTGGGGGGGCACATGTTTTCTGGGAGGGTCTGACCAAGGAGAAGGTGTGAACACCATTCTGGATTTAAAGCACTGATGGGTGTGTGTGTGTTTTAGAGGGGAAGAGGGGAGACGGGCAGGACACATCTGATCTGAATAAAGTGCTGCATGAGGTTCAGTGCCATCTACCCCTGGACTCAGAAAAACTGGATAAGCCCATGGAGGAGGAGAACAAGAAGAGAAAGGCCGAGAGACCTCTGCTCGCAGGACGTGCCATGGGTCAAAAGCAGCTTGAATTTAGGTAGGCAGGGGAGGTGCTTGCACGCCCACATGCATCGTGCTCGGGGTATTCACTGTCACCGGACTCACTGGGCTCAGGCAAGTTGTCCACTGTGCAGACCCATCAGACTGGTGCTGGAGGACCAGGAACAGGAGCTGCCACGCTGTCACTCTCCTGACGTGCCAGGTCGGTGTGAAGACCCAGCGAGCCTGGGGCAAGAGGAGATGTGAGCACATGGGGAAGGAGCTGATGTCCCTGGCACTGAGCTGGAGAAGCAGGTGGATTACATCCCTTCCAGGGAGCTGCTGGTCCAAGAAAGGGTCTCATCCACAGAGGCTTGCACCTCCTCACTCTGCAGAGACTTGCTCAGCCTGTACATAGTGGTTTCCCAGTAGAGAATGAGGAGACCAAACCATTGAAGATGTCGTATGCTTTGTTTCTCCTGCTTGGGATCACTTGCTTTCCTGCAGGCAGCTTCCTTCCCCCTTCCCCTCTCTTCAAGCAGCTGCAGAGCACAGCTCATGCACCAGCACCAGCTCCTTTCCACCTGGAAGTGACCATGTCCCCGCGGCAGCTCATGGGGCAAAAGAGACACAGCAGGAGGTGATTGTTCTAGGAGGACACCTCACCCCACACCATCTTCCTCAACACGACCTTTAGCATGAGAACACAAATTGTCCAAGCTGAGTACTCTTCCCCCAGTTAGCAAATGCTCTGGCTCTCACCTAGCACGGGGGAAAAACATCTTTGTTGGGTCAGGCTTAGTTCTCCCTCCTCTCCTACAAAAAACTCTAGAACATCTCTGACTGATGTGGTGACACAACCGCTCTCCCATTATCCAGTCAGTGATGGTTATGGGCTGTGCAGGGTTTGGTTCCTGCCTCTGCTGCCTGCAGAGCTCCCAATCCATTGCACGGGGTAGTGGGGATTCACTGGGATGATGAGGTTTGTCTTTGCTTTACATATGGATGGAAGATGTTGGGCCATGTTTCTCCTTTTGAATGCCAGGTGGAGATGACAGCAGCACTTCGATTCAGCTTGTCTTGCTCAACGGGCCAGGACAGGGTTCAGCCTCGTGCTTTCCTCACACTGTTGCTCACTGCTGTTCCAACCGGGCTGCAAGGAGAGGAGGGAGAGAGCAGGGAGGGAAAAAAGGTCCATCATTTTCCTTCAACCTCAAAGATTCGTGATTTAGGAAAGGGAAGTGAGGGGCTGATCAGTGACCCCAGCTGAGCAGCCAGGCTCAGTGCTAGGAAAACACAGTGGATCAATGGAAAAGAGCATCTTTTGAAGCAGCAACCCTCCCATCCCAACATGCATGGAATGAAAGCTTTTGCTCAGAATCAGCCTTGAAAAAAACCCAGCGTGTGAGCTGTACCTGGTTACTGTAGTCTGGCATCCTCCACATCTGTGTAATGGCTGTTCTCCTGGAGGGACAAGGGAACCAGAAACAGTCAATCACCACGTGTCCCTCCTGCCCTGCCCGGGACGCTGTGACACCTCAGGTGTAGTGACCAGAAGGAGAGCTTGCACACTGTGAGCACTGTCACGTTGCTCAGTGTGGTGGAGGAGCTACAAGACACACCTGATGTGGACATTGGGTGTGCTCTGGCTGTGGTTTCTGGCAGATCCAGATCCAGGCAAAACCAAAAATTTCCTCTGCTTCCTTATTCTGGAAGGGCTCTGCCAAAC
>NW_010297423.1:0-7649 GCF_000700745.2 Antrostomus carolinensis | reverse complement strand
AAACAAACTGGGATGAAATTAAGCCTACCTTCCCTTGTGTAAAGTCAAGCGTCTGATCTGGGCTACACCAAAGTCAGCACCTCCAGTGGGCATGTCCCAGGGAAGGTCTTGAGCCTGTGGCATGAGTTGCCATGCTCAGGTTGGACACCTCATTTCTGCATGGGCAGGTTAAGGCCGTGCTCAGCACTTTCCTAAAGTCTGCTGCCTGTGCTTGCACACAACTCATAACTTGTTGTAGCACTCAGAGAAGTTAATTTGGGACCTAGGAATGGCCCACAGCAGGGGACAGGCACTGCTGCGTTACTGGAACTGCCCAAGGATGCTAAGGCACAGTCAGTCCACAACGGCAAATCGTGCCCCATGTAATGACTCTGCTGCTGAACACAGAAACTGGTCCCAGTTTGCAGCAGAACTCATAATCCAGAATGGTAACACTCATCATATTCATCACTCCAAAGGCCACGGGAACAGTGGCAGCGTGCTGAACTGCTCCCCACACGTGGTTTTGAAGGCACGGAGTGTGGAAGTGTTCCTCCTGGAGCAGGTCTGCAATATGGTGTCATTAAAAGAATGAGGTGCTCAGCGGTGGGTATTTTATTTCCTGCACAGGCCAAATGTTGTGGTGAATATTTTAGAGATGGAAATGGATCCAGGAGATGCCTGCAGGGGATGCTAGGTGATCTGAAAGGAAAAACAAAGGAGCCCAGTCTCAACCTTGTTAGCAGCAGTGCTGGTCTACAGGGCACTGGGGGAGATGAATAGATTTTTATGGTCACGGGGACCAACAGGGTCTTTGCAGAGACCCTACAGGGGAAAAAAGCCTCAGGACTGCAGAGCATGAAGAAGCGACAGCTGGAGACTACACTCAAAGGAGCTGCGGATGGAGACTCCCAGGA
The DNA here is from genome assembly GCF_000700745.2 of Antrostomus carolinensis. Lineage (NCBI taxonomy): Eukaryota > Metazoa > Chordata > Aves > Caprimulgiformes > Caprimulgidae > Antrostomus > Antrostomus carolinensis. The sequence continues at coordinate 6,753 of NW_010297423.1, read as the reverse complement.
GTCTGGGAAGTCTGAAGGTTTGTGACTTTTGGCAACAGAAAAAAGGCTCCTTCTCTGCAATTACAGAGCAGGTAGTGCCCTGGGAACAGGCTCTTCAGGAAAGGCAGGGAGGTGGCGTGTGCTCTGGGCAAGGGAATAGCCCAGACGCACAGGGGTTTGCCTTGGACCAGGTGATGAGTCATCTGAGAGCTTGCAGGTGAGGATTAGGGGACAGCTCAACATGGGTGACACCATGGCAGGCATCTGCTACAGACCACCTGGTATGAAGACTCTGGATGGCTGGAGGAAGTCACAGGCCCTTGTAATGCTGGGGAACTTCAACCACCCTGGCATCTGGTGGGAGGACAGCAGGGCTGGGTGCAAGCAACCCAGGAGATTTCTGGAGGGTGTCAAGAAGTTTCTTGATGCAGCTGACTGACCAGCTGACTAGGGGAGACAATCTACTGGACTGTTACTGATGACCAAGGAAGAACTGGCCAAGGATGTGAAGATGGGGAGAAGTCTTGGCTGCAGTGACTATGAGACTATGAAGTTGAGAATCCTGAGAGAAATGACCAAGATAAAGAGCAGAATCTAATCTCTGAACTTAAGAGAACACATTTTGAGTTGTTCAGGAATCTGCTTGGCAAAATCCCATGGGAGACTGCTCTGGAGGCCATGGGGGCCAGGGCATCTGGGTCATCATCAAGAACACCTGCCTTGAAGCACAAGAATGTCCCTTTCTGATGACAGTCGGGCAGGTGTGGCAGGAGGCCAACATGGATGAACAGCAAGCTCCAAACTGAACTTTTTCCTACACAAAGAGGGAGAACCTAGAAGATGGAAAGCAGAGCTGAGCTACCCGGGAGGAATATAGAGCCATCCCTCCAGCGTTCAGTGATGGAGTGAGAAGACCACTTGTAGGGACACCAGCAGCAAAAGGAAGGCTAAGAAAAATGTAAGCTCACGGCTCAATGGGGCAGGGGACCGAGGGACTCAGTGAGAAAGCACATGGAAAAGGTTCTGGTTTTTTCTTCTTGGGTTTCACTGGTCTGGTGTGTCTTCTGGCCTCCCAGGTCCCTAAGCCTAGTGGCAGAGCCTGTTGGAATGAAGCATTACCTACTTTATCCTTCCTCTGAGAGCTCCTTTACTGCCCACCCTCTCTGAAAAGGGCACAAACTCGTCTGGGGAGGGGGGTCCCCTTCGTCCTTCTCAGTGTGGGCTGCAGTGTATATTTTGGACTTGATTTCCCCAGGTGATGTTGGAAACTTCACCAAGGCCAGGCAGAGATTTGTGCACAGAACCAGGACAGCCACCTTGGCACTGGAAGTGGGGCTGAAAGGAAGTATTTGCCCAGGTCCCGCTGCCTTCCAATGGGAATTGTGTGCCTGACATCCCACAGTTGTCTACAAGGGTGTAGTTCAGATCTAGACCCAAGCCCAGACAGATCTTCCCAACTTGTCACCATGGGGAAGAGGTTCATGGCAGGGAAGCCTCTGTGCTGGGTGCTGCCCAAGCGTTGGCTGGTTCCTGCCTTGCATAAGCGATGTCTTTGTGACAGATGTACTCCTCCTGTTTGAACTAACTCAGCTTTGGTCCAGCCAGATGCTCAGCAAGTAAAGTTGAAACAAGGTTAATCCTATTGTGTGAAGTCATCAGTGAGAACCCAGCACCAAACCAACCAACCAAAAAAACCTCAGTTTGTCTGGAGACTGGGCTGAGAAGCAGCTGAAAGTGCATGAACATGGCAAAAAAATCTGACTACGAATCAACCACTTTACACTATAAATACCAGGGCCCATCGCTCTCTCCCTCCACGGCAGCTGCCTGCACGGTGGGCATCTCCCCTTGTGTAGGGACAGCCCTCCAGGTCACCCCTCGAGGCTCAGAGATCCCTTACCTGGCACCAGGCATCGATGAGTTGGTAAGTGACATTTTTTGCATGCATGTGACATTTAAGACATGTAGAGTAAGCTCAGATGATCATCTCTGCATCCCATACTAACTTTCAGTGTAGTAAATAATAGAGTATTGACCACCAATCCATCTGTATGAGGACGGCCACAAGGATGATCCAAGGGCTGGAGCAGCTCTGCTGTGAGGACAGGCTGAGAGAGTTGGGGCTGTTCAGCCTGGAGAAGAGAAGGCTCTGGGGAGATCTTATAGCGGCCTCCCAGTACCTGAAGGGGCTACAAGAAAGCTGGGGAAGGACTTTTCAGAAGGGCAGTTAATGACAAAACAAGGGGAAATGGGTTTAAGCTGAAAGAGGGGAGGTTTAGATTAGATATTAGGAAGAAATTCTTTGGTGTGAGAGCGGCGAGACAGTGTCCCAGGTTGGCCAGAGAAGCTGTGGCTGCTCCTCCCTGGAAGTGTTCAAGGCCAGGCTGGATGAGGCTTTGAGCAACCTGGTCTAGTGGAAGGTGTCCCTGCTGCTGGCAGGGGGGTTGGAACTGGATGATCTTTAAGGTCCCTTCCAACCCAAACCAGTCTGGGATTTTATGATTCTATAATATCTGACATACCTAAATTTACTGTTTGGAACTCGATAAACTAGTAGTTACTAGATTAGATCTGCGTGACCTCTGACTCTTCTCCTGTGACACCCCTGCCCCTCAGAGTCAAGGGTAGATAATGTTTCTAGGGACTGGTGTGGGCACCATGTCCATGGACAGCAGATGGGGAAGGCTACAAGGATGTGTGTAAGCCAAAGAGATGTGGGAGAGAGGAGACACTCCCCAGGAACTGGAAAGACTTCAAAACTGTTCAGTGTTGTAAGGTCAGGAGCAGAATATACAAGAAGGTTTTTGTGAGCTGCCTTGCGGTGTTTAAGAGAACATCCCAGCAGACGAACTGCACACATTCACCTGCCCGATGCTGAGCACATGTGAGCCTGTCTGGTGCTGGCGGTAAAATATTTCTGATCTCAATGCCACTTTAGGACCAGAGAGTTACAGAAAATAGAGATGGAAGGGAGCTGAAATAGTCTTCTTCTTCATCTACTCTTAATGATGCCCAGCTCTTCTTAAGTAATTGCCAGCAGATGTTTGTCCACTCTGTTTCCTTATCCCACTCATGGCAGAAAAGCCCACATTTTTTTGTTGACAGGGTGTGTGCTGCTTTATCATCATTAGCATCAGCAAGTTTCCCCCTAATTTCTACCATCTGTTTCCCTTGAGGTAATTCAAACCTGGCCTCCCTTATCCTACCGGACAGAGATGGAGGCCAGCTTTTGCCTTTCTTCTTTAGAGCCTCTGTTATCATGTCTCCCCTTAATAATCCCTTCGATTTAGCAGGAGTCAGGGACTTCAGCTATGAGGTTCCAGAAACCAAAAGAGCTGAAAGACCCTTCAGATCCCTCATCCATCATGACTGAGGTGGGGCAGAGTAGAAGAGTACAAACAAGCTGGGAAGCGTGTTGGGTTAGAGGAGCTTTTTGGCCATAGGAAGAGTGCAGTGTGGTGTGGCCAGCCCAGGATGAGGGGGTGAGGAAGAAGAAAGGGATGCTGAGCTTCATCCTCACTTCTGCTGCCACCAGTGCTGGGGTGGGAAGGAGCAGAGCTCTTGCAGGGGACACTCTGCTCAGAGGCTGCCCCAACGTGCCCCAAGCCTCTGAGGGACAGCCGTGCCAGCCAGCCCAGCTTCCCAGGGCTGTGGCCCTGCAGAAGAGGCAGCAAGCAGGGCTGTCATAGAACCACAGAATATCTCAATTTGGAAGAGACCCATAAGGACCATCAAGTCCAACTCCTTGCTCCTCACAGGAACATCTGTCCTTCCACCTCAGCACCCTGTTACCCTTTGCCTGGATCTGGAGCTGATCCTGTTCTCAGAGGAGTCTTAATTTGGGATAAATGCCAGCACTGCCAGGGGTCATAACACAGTGCCCTGTATGACCTTTGCCATCAGAGCACTCAGGAGCAGGGCTTTTGTACCCATTTAGGTACAAAATTTGTTCACTGGGACCTTATAACGAGGTTTATGCCATGTGGTGTCCATCCAGATGGAGGAGCAGTTAATAGGACATGGCCTGTCTTTGCCATGTGTTTCAATCCATCTGAGAATTACTCGGGAGCAGAGCAACTTGTTTGAACCATTAATTCATAGTTGTGAAATCAAAGATAAATGGGGTCTGAATTCCCACGAGCCAAGGATGTTTCTTCAGCGTCTCCACACACATTTGGTAGGTCAAGGCTTTCGCAAGCAACAGAACCGTCTGTGAGAACAAGCTGTGAACAATCATGAGATTGAAATACAACAATTTCTTTTGAGGAAAGAAAAACAATTTTTTCTAGGGATTTAGTAAGTTCCAATAAAACTCTGGTCCATTACTGAACTCCTTTGGCTGGAGGGATGTATCACCCAAACTCTCTTACCAGTTCATCTTCACACTCATCCCGTGCGAGACCCTCTTCCTCACCCTCGTCCCCATTCAGCGGCTCCTCCGTGGTGACCTCTGCCTCTGACGCTGTGTCCTCCTGCAAGACTTCGCTTTTGCTGCCCTCCGCCTTCTTCCGTACCTCTGGGAGAGCGAGAGCCAAGCCACCAGCGTCAGGGGGAGGCAATGGCCACAGCCTGATGACACTAATCCACCGAGCCCCCAAACTCACTTGGGAGGTAAATAATGGATCTAGGAATTTGGGGGTTTTTTTTTCTGCAATGGGAAATTTCGCTGATTTTGAGGAAGGTGCTTGAAAGGAACTCTTCCAAGTTATTCCTGAGTGAGTGAGTGAGTGAGTGAGTGTGGGAGGCAGACAGGATAGAAGAGATCAGAATAGATTAGAATAGGATAGGACAGAATAGAATAAGATAGAATAGAGTAGAATAAAATAGAGTAGAATAGAAAAGAAAAGAAAAGAAAAGAAAAGAAAAGAAAAGAAAAGAAAAGAAAAGAAAAAAAGAGAAAAGAAAAGAGAAAAGAAAAATAGAAAAGAAATAGAACAGGATAGAAAAGAAATAGAATAAGAATAGAATAATAGAAGAAAAATCAAATTTAAAAAAAGAGAAAAGAAAAGAGAAAAGAAAAATAGAAAAGAAATAGAACAGGATAGAAAAGAAATAGAATAAGAATAGAATAATAGAAGAAAAATCAAATTTAAATACAAACTATATGAGAAAAAAAAATCTCCTAATTTTAAACCCCAATTCTATAATTTGGGGAATTTTAGCATCTAATTTTGGCCTGTGATTCCACCCTGGAACCTGGGGGTTGACACTTCACCCTCAGAGCCTGGAGGATGCTCTAAGCAGTGATGGTTTCACACCCAGCTCTGCAGGGCTCTTCCCTGCACTCTGTGCCCATTCTCAGCCCGACCCTGAGGCATCCACGTGCATCCAACTGACCTGTGGACATCTTCTGCTCTTCAGCGATCTGCTCCAGCCGGCCCAGGAGAGCATCAATGTTGGATTTGATCTGTGTCAGCTCAGTTTTGATTGTTTGCAGCTCACTGCACTTCACTTGGGAAGAAGGAAGGGGGGAAAAAAAAAAAAAGGCATTTAGTTGCCTGCAGAGCACCCGAGGCACCTGCCTCACCCCTCTGCCCAGCCCACGCACCTCGCTCAGCAGGTTAAAAACCAACGAGAAACCCCCACGCTAGAAATGTGCTCCTCACATCCCTGGGGTCAGCGTGTGGTGACGCTCACACCTTGCTGCACGGCGCATCTGAGCTTTGCTAGGCTGGAAGGAGTGGTGGTGAGAGGTGTGTGAGTGCAGGGCACCCTGTACAGCTCCCAGGGGCTGGGTGGGCAGGCGAGGAGAAGCTAGCTTTGCATGGAGCAGCAGCGTGTCCTCCTCCACCACCAGCCCTCGCTGCCTTGCTGCCTCTTACAGTGCCAGCAGGAAAGCTGAGGGTGCTGCAGGTGGTCATATCCACCCAAAAAAACCAGTGTGTCCATTGTCCAGGCACATTGTGGAGGTTGACACCAGGCTTTGGTACGCTCACGTTGTACTTGCACCTTCCCCTGCTGCAGTTGCAGCCTGTGGGCTTCTGAAAAGCCCTGGCTTGGGCAGCTGCTTCCAGATGTTTTGTTTGGTTGTTTGTTTTTTAAGGTTCTCCCTGGGAACATCCAACCCTGTGAGTGAATAGCTGGGAACAGGAGGTCCATGTGCACGCTGGTCTCCACACTGTCCTACCACACCCCACGCACAAACTCACGCTTCAACTTGGCCGAGCTGTTGGCGATGGCAGCCGATCTGGCGAAGAGCTTGACGGGGAGAGTCGCTTTCACACGCCGGACAAGGGGGATGGTGACCCGCGGCCGCTTCACAGGAACCACCCTGGGCACCGGAGAGACTCGGCCCCGGTACTCAAAGAGCCTGGAGTTGGGGGGGAAGGATGGGGAGGGTGGAACAGCCCTGCAGGGAACATCTTGACCCATAGAAAACCCCTTTGGGTGATGCCTCCCCTGCTCACCTGTCGTAGAAGTCGTCTCTGTAATAATCATAGTCAAAGTCGTAGCCGCTGCAGAGACAGAAACAGGATGGTCTAAGTTAATTAGTGCTGGTAATTTATTAATTTCTTTACTCTTTCTGAACCTCCCTGGTCCTTTCTTTATTCCCCTTCCATAGGGGAGCCCCTGTCCTTCCACATGCCAGGGCGTGCACACTCATCCTCCTGGCTGTGAGGGTCTGCGGGGAGGTGGGCTAAGCCTGGAAGAAAGATCTGGGCGGGGGTGAACACAGTGGCCAAGTTGACCATGGCAGCAGAGTGTTAACCTGGTCATCTCACAAAGGAGGCTGGAGAAGGGGAGTGAGCGGCTGTGTTGTGTTTGGCTGCCAGC
>NW_010297422.1:12599-28705 GCF_000700745.2 Antrostomus carolinensis | reverse complement strand
TGCTTTAGCCTTATCCACCAATGCTGTAACCTCATCATAAGAGGCCACAAGAATGGTCAGGCACGATTTGCCCTTGGTGAAGCCATGCTGGTTGTATCCAGGTTTATCTGCATGCGTGTGAACAAGGTTCAAAACATTCTTTTTATCTCCAGGTGTGGTAGAAGATAGCAGTAATCAGCAGCAATCACAAGGCAGTTCGCCATGTGGTATTTTATGTGCATCAGAAATCCCAGAACCTCTTCAGATGATGGTATTTTGGGCTCAGTCTTGATAGGGAATGAGGATTGGACTGATTAATTGGAAATTGATTTGGTGAAATGAAAAGTAAACAAAATGAGGTGTTGAAAGATAATTGTATATTTTAACAGGCCAGACAAATTAGAGATCTGCAAGTAAAATCAGTTGCCCAAATAAGTTTGAGAACTTGAATATGGAGATGGCTTGTAATTCTTGTAAGTTAAAGAGAAAAATAGGGTTTTTAACCCTTTTCTACAACAACTGGATTAATAACCCTTCATAAAAGGAGGTTAGAAATAAGAATAGGAATGAGATACAGAAAAAGCCTCAGTTGAAGCTGTATCTTAGGTCAGAAGGGCTGTGGATAAAGTTTGATCTAACTAATTTGAATTTCAGTAACGTTTTGTGTTGAGCTATAGGGGCAGTTGGTGCAGGTGAGAATGAGAGATTCACAAAAATAAAGACATTGTGAGGCATGTGTAGTCCTGGCTATGAGGACAGTACTGGAGAGGTAATGTCAGAGTGGATGATACTGCTGGTTTCTTCAGGATTGCTCGTGACAGTTGGTGACTGAAAAGTGACCTTAGCATAAAAAAAGGCAACGCATGCTGATAAAATTTGCTGGTGGTACAAGATGTAAAGGCGCCCGTTATGCTTGAGAGGCCGTTACTGAAGAACTACACAACCTTGGGGATTTAATTACTGAACAAAACAGCATGAAGGGCCAGGTGTCATAAGTATGAATTCTGACAAAGAACCCTTGCAGTAGGCTGGGAGCTCACTGGTTGGAAGTGCAGAGGGTTTGGAAGAGGTGAAGGGTTCAGGTGGTCACAGCTGCGTTTCAGCCATGAGGCCAAACTGAACAAACAGGATCTGAGAACGTATCGAACTCTCTTTATTCTGTAGAAGTGGGCAACAGTGATGTTAGTTACTGAGAAGAGTTAATTTCAAGTGCAGTGTGTTTTTTCTGGCTGACTAAGGTAAAAAATAAGGAATCCAATGTGGAACAGGTACAGAGAGGTTAACTCAGATTGGGTGAGTGCTGGCTCTGCTTATGGTGAAGGTAAACCCCAGGCTCCAGTATAGGGTGGGGACAGACCTGTTGGAGAGCAGTGTAAGGGAAAGGGATCTGGGAGTCCTGGTGGACAGCAGGATGACCATGAGCCAGCACTGTGCCCTCATGGCCAGGAAGGCCAATGGCATCCTGGGGTGCATTAGAAGGGATGTGGTTAGTAGGTCAAGAGAGGTTCTCCTCCCCCTCTACTCTGCCCTGGTGAGGCCACATCTGGAATATTGTGTCCAGTTCTGGGCCCCACAGTTCAGGAAGGACAGGGAACTGCTTGAGAGAGTCCAGCACAGAGCCACCAAGATGATTAAGGGAGTGGAGCATCTCCCTTATGAGGAAAGGCTGAGGGTCTCTTTAGCTTGGAGAAGAGGAGACTGAGGGGAGACCTCATTAATGTTTATAAATATGTTAAGGGTGAATGTCAGGAGGATGGAGCCAGGCTCTTCTCAGTGATGCCCAATGATAGGACAAGGGGCAATGGGTGTGAGCTGGAGCACAGGAGATTCTGCTTAAACGTGAGAAACTTCTTTACAGTGAGGGTGCCAGAGCACTGGAACAGGCTGCCCAGGGAGGTTGTGGAGTCTCCTGCTCTGGAGACATTCAAGACCCGCCTGGACGCCTTCCTGTGTGATCTCATTTAGGTTCCTGCTCCGGCAGGGGGATTGGACTAGATGGTCTTTTGAGGTCCCTTCCAATCCCCAACGTTCTGTGATTCTGTGTAAAGGACTTTGTTCTGCATGGCTAAACAAGCTGGAGACTGAGACAGGTTGGTTGCAATTGGTGGTGTTCAGAAGTGTGCAAAACCATTCAAAATAAAAACCAAACTAATTCAAGTGGTTATGGAAATTGAAAGTTCTGTAATGACTACATCTAGATGTTCCAGAATTTGTTTTTGATTTGCCATAATATGTTCTGTGACACACTTTGAAGGAGATGTTTTAGTGGGAGAGATCTCGCTCCTTATCAAACAAGGTGATTAGCTTTATCCTTTTGCAGCAGAGGTTGCTGTTCTGCTCTGTGGTTTCCAGCAACATTCAGTGTGCTCAGTCACGTGAAGGCTCTTTTATTGATTCCCTTTATTTTAATGTTAGTAGGAAAAAGCTGTGTGCTTAGTGAAAGCTTGCAGAGAGTAGAGTCAGCAAAACTAGAGACAGGATCTATGGAAGACATTTTGTCTATTCAGTCATATAGAGAGAATACTTTTAAAGCTGTTTATTTTGGCTATGTTGGAAGTATTTACAAAAAACAAACAAAAATAAATTTGGCAAGAATCCTTTCCAGATGTGATCTTGGAAAAATTAATAGGAATTGACCACTCAATGTACTTCCAAATTCAAGCAGTTCATTATCTATCTGGACGCCTGATCTTTTCTGTTTTTGAAATAGAGCAGGTCATTAAAGAGAGACCAACTGCAAGTTTTCCAAGAACACAGGTTGACAGCAGTTTAAGGCTCTCTCTTTTAAACACCTGGTCTCCTGAGAAGAAAAGTCAGGCCTTCTTGCAGAGCAAGAAAGCTTTTTTTTAAAACTATTACTACTTCCTGTTGCTCAGAGCAAAATTCAGGAATGACAACTTTTAAAACTAAGAAATGAATTTGCAAGAGTTCTGATTTGGGAAGGAAAAGTGGTGTTTGATTGTTTGTTTTTTTTAATTAGTAATTTCACAAGCAACTTGGAGAAGGAACTGTTATTAATAATTTTAATGATATTAATTCCAGCTATTATTGAACAATTAACATTTCAAAATGGCTACAAAATTTGGATTGTAAAAAAAATTTAATAGGAACAATTTACTGTGAGGGTGCCAGAGCACTGGGACAGGCTGCCCAGAGAGGTTGTGGAGTCTCCATCTCTGGAGATGTTCAGAACCTGCCTGGATGCTTTCCTGTGCAACCTGTTGTAGGGAACCTGCTTTGGCAGGGGGGTTGGACTAGATGATCTCCTGAGGTTCCCTTCCAACCCCTACCATTCTGTGATTCTGTAATTCTTCCCTGCATCTCAGGAGCTCCAGGAACAGTTATCTTCCCTGCTTTTCTGGAATTACTAATACAAAACAACTGAGAAAATGTTCTTTTGCAGTTGTTTTATAAACAGTGTCAGCCTGATACCAGAATCTCAAGAGCCTGACACTGTAAAAATGAAGCTGTGAGAGTTCTGCAAGTCTCTGAAGTTTGTGCTGTTGTGAAGTAATGGGCTGTAATATATGATTGTGATTGTAATAGATGGTTGAGGGGAAAAGGGACAACAGGGAGTGAATACACACGGCCAACGTGAACATCTGCAGTACGCCGCGGCTTTGAGTAGTGATGGCTTTTTAGTCTCTGGAGATGAAACACAGAATTTTTTAGGCAGCTGTGACTGGTTTGTGACTTACCCAAATGCCTTTGTAATGATGTAATGCTTAGATTCCTGTGGCTAGTGAAGGGATGTGTGGATGGATTAGGCGTGCACAGCTCTCTAGAGCACATCATCTCAAATTCTAACACAGTATGTGTGAAAGTGTGGACTGGTAGTTGTCTTCCACAAGGGAAAATATCTGATGCAAGCGTTAAGTTTATTTTTATTCCTGAAGAATTCTCAGAGAAGACTCTTTGGCCTATTGACAAACGTGCATTCTGTGGGGTATGAGGAGAACTGCTACAGCACGATTTGGTGCCTAGTTTTGTGATCTCTTGAAAATGATGTCCACTTGCTGGAAAAAATGAAGTGCTCTGGTCTAGTTTCTGAGTGGGAGAAAATTAACATATCATGAGTGCAGTATTTAATAGTGTGCAATAGTACGTAATTCTCATTACATTGAAATTAAAGGAGGAACAAGCTTCTTTTGATGGAGGGGACTTTGATCTCTTGCTCTGTTCCTTTTTATGGCAAAAGGATGATAAAACCCCATGTCCTTCTGTTTTTTTTCTTGAAACTACTTTGAATAGAAAGATGGATCAATGAGATGTAAATTCGGGGGAACTTCTTGGGGCTGGTGAAGTCTTGCAGTATAATTAGATGAGTGTTTTTTCTTCAGACTGATCTCAGCAGAGATCTATTCCTGGGACGATTATCGTAGCTTACTTTAAAGTATTAGAAGTAGTAGTGTACTCACAGTTTGTACCATATGATGATAGAATCCACTGTCTGAAGAATTGAGTGGATTTATCTCTGGGCTCAGTCAGTCACAGCTACCTTGTAATCAAAACACTTAATTCAGCTCTGAGATTCAGATACCTCCAAACAAACGAAAATATCTTCTAAGCTGTCTTCCTCTCGGGGCTGCATGGGTTAATTGCATAACCTTTGAGATGTGAGAGTAGAAATGGGAAGAAGCATAGGTAGCAGATGCTGTATAAGCTAAATTTAATTGTTAAAATGTTGTCTCAGTGCTTGTCAGTGGTAACTTAGAAATTTTCATTCTGCTCTTTATCCTTCTACAAGGTTTTGGCTAAGTATAGACTCTGTGGTTTTATGCTTATTTAGGCGTTACTGTGGTTTTTCTTGTATGAGCCTTTTTTTATATCAACAATCTATTTTCACCTAGCAGGAACCTCATCCTTTTAAGAAAAATAACAAGGTTTTTTTGAAGAGCTTGTTTTATTTCTTAAGGGAACGATTCTAAGTTATCCTATTTTTCTTCATTTCATGACTATCCCCTCTACCTATGACTTTTCCAGTTGAATTGTAATTTATATATATTTTTGTTAGCTATAAAGGCTCCTTGCTGTTAAATTAAGAAGGTACAGAGTGGAACTTACCATCCATGCACTGAAAGTGAGAAGTCTAAGAGCAGCAGTAGCTAGCTGAATACTTAACAGTGAAGAAAGAACAAATCTGGCAGAGTGATCTGCTTAACATTCGCGTGTTTAGGTAGTTTTCATGTGACTGTTTGTATCAAGATAGCTGGGAACAGGATGGTTTTTAGGAGTTAATGTTTGCCCAACTGAGAAAAGAAGAAAAAGAAAAATAAATCTTGCTCCAGAAAACCTTGGGGTCAGGGATAAGGAAGAAGCAAGGCAGTCCATGCAGGTGATCCTAGTAGGAGAAAATTGAAGAGGATTGCAGGACACATGAAACAAATGAAAATAGTAGTCTGTGCACTGAAGAGTGGGAACAAAATCCTTGAGGATTAGATACATGAAAAATTCAAGAGAGTAGGACTCTGGGTTCTGGGAAGGAACCAATTTCAAGAGAAAAGGGTGGTCATAAGAGTTACTTTTATTAGTAGTGGTATTTGATCTATTTTGGTTTTAATAGAAACCAAATATTTGTAAGGATCTCTAATTCTCTGTGCCTGAGTGCAGCTTACTGGCAAAGAAAAAGAAATTGAGATGTCAGCACTTTCTAATGCCAGATAGCATAAAACCCTGTCACAGGGATGCTTAATTGTTAAATTTGTACTTAATATACAGGGAAGCATAAATGTTGCAGTGGGTGCATATAAGGGATGTAGGAAGAACACATTACTTACTTATGGAGATAGAAAAAGAATAGCTGGATAAATAGGAATGTGTTGAGTTTGCAGTGTTTGTCTTTAAAAATAGCACATTTAGTTTTAATGTTACAAATACTGAATAACCTTTCTCTTATTTTTAACAGACTCTGAAGGCAGATCCAGAAGAACTGTTTACAAAACTGGAGAAAATTGGTAAGGGCTCTTTTGGTGAAGTTTTTAAAGGAATTGACAATCGGACTCAGAAAGTGGTTGCTATAAAAATCATTGACCTAGAAGAAGCAGAAGATGAAATAGAAGACATCCAACAAGAAATCACAGTGCTGAGTCAGTGTGACAGTCCATATGTAACTAAATATTATGGATCCTATTTAAAGGTAAGATGTTCACAGATGATGATAATTTGATTTTATAAGTACTTCTTTTCCAAGTTATCAAATTGTGCCTGTTTTTGTTGCAAGGTTTCAGTCAGACCTCAGTTGAAGAAAAATATATTTTTGTCCTTTCAGTTCTAAAGAAAGAATGACTTACGGTATTTTATGAAGTATGTGACAGAACTCAGTAGAAAAAAAAAAGGCACAAGTCTTGTGCTATTTCTGTACAAAGACAAATTAATTTAGATAACATCAATTTATTAAGCTCTAAGTAATATGCTTAGATTCTCTTAATATTAGGAGAAGGTAACTTTAATTGTTGTTTGAATTCAGAAAATATAACCTAAGTCTATATTTGAATTGGTGAAATATTAAAAACAGTGTAGTATCAGCTGTTTTGCGGAGCTTGAAAGTTTTGGTCAGAGTTTGATTAGTGGTAAAGCTTAGGTTGCTTTTCAAAGGAGACTGAACCTAGCCTTGATCTGAATGATTTAAAAATTAAAATCTAAAAGTTAATTTATTTGCATATTAGCAAACAGCACATTAGCTGTAAGTCAAGCTAATGGAAGGGGTTTCCATTAACTGCTTTCTGAATCTGTTTCCCTTCCCTCCCCCTGCCATATTAATTAATTTCAGAGTTCAGTCTTAAGTGTTCCAGATAGAGGTGTGGTGGTTTGGGGTTTTTTAATTATTTATTTTTTTTAAAATTGGATGTATGTAGTGATTTATTACCTCTAGAAAGTAGTGAAAATATCTGGAAGCTTTGGTACTACTTTGTTTCTTTGGTCAGACTTTGTCCCCGTCCCCTGTCTGGAGAGCTCTTTCTTTTTATGATGGTGAGATTGCAGTCTAGAGAAGAAATTGTTCTTTTGACAGGGTTTGAAGTTACAAGTAGACAGAAAAGACTTTAAAATTACTTTTCAGTCTGCTTCTGCTTTTGTGGAGGAAGCATTCTATCTATCAGCAAAGAGATGAAGGTTCTGAAAGAAGGACCTTGTTTTATTGCTGGATTTCTGAGATTGCCAGTTAGTTTCCAAGGAAAAAAAGGACTTTTTCTGAATCCAGGAGATTCATTACCAAAAGGACAGACAGTTTTTCCTTTCTTGTGCTCTGAACCAGTTTGCTTGGACATTTTATCACTGAGGGCTTTGTGAATGATTTCAGGTCTGATAGCCTGTCGTCAGTACTGGACTTAGAAGTTATCTATAGTTTAGATCTCAGAAGCATCAGGAGGCACATAATTGAGCACAGTAAACTGGATACATTTTTCATCATGGCTTTTTCTCAGTCTAGGTTTGGTAATTCACTGAAGTGTGGCAAAAAGCAAAAGTGGTGTTTCTTTCCTGGACTGTCTCTCTGCTTAAAATCTGTTAATTTTAGAGGGGGAACAGTAAGATCTTATAGGATAAGTGAAATAGAATACAAGAAAAATAGTTAGAAGTTTGATGGGGATATTACTTAATAGTCTTAAAGATGTATAATAGCGATATGTCTGAAAAGGAGAATCCAGTGTCCAAATTTGAACCGAGTGGATGTCAGCATTTTGTGAAGAGGTATGGCAACTGTTTGGGTGGCTGGGAGTGTCATTAGTGGTGTTTGTGTTATTGTTGTGAGAAGGACCCTCTGAAAACACTTGTACCTTCTGCATCCCTTCTGTCAAGTGCAGCAGCCTGGGAATTTTCCAACTTGTGTCAGTTTTCTACTGCACTAACAGTGGCTGTGTGTGACTTGGTTACTTTTGGAGGAAAGCACAGCTCTTTCTACTGCTAGTGGAATGTACAGCTAGTCATGTTTATGCGTTACTTCAGTTCTTTGTGAGTGTATGCTGTTTTGCAAGACATTTGGTCCAACAGACATTTGGTCTTCAAGGCAAAAAACTAATTTTTTATGCTAGTAAAAGTTAGTATATGGTGGTTATTAAGTGATGCTGAAGTGACAGAATCTTTGCAAAATAAACATTTTGCAGTTCTGCTAGCTTTCTAAACTAAGGGTCAGATCTTGTTATTCGGTAGTAATGTGTCATCATTTTATATATATATATATGTATATGTATGTATATATATACACACACACTTAAAAAGGGCCTTATTAATGTTTAAATGAATTTGTCAATATTCTTGGCTAAGAATCTAAGTTTGTTTGCTGCAGATCTTTGTTGTATCTGCAAGCCAGGGCTACTGTATGTAGTTCTAAAGGTCTGACCATCTTTTAACTCTGTTTCTGACAATGTGATAATCCATCAACAAGAATGTTCAACACAGTAGTTTTCCATGTCTTGAGTGATTAGGAGATGTTATTTCTTCCATGATTGGGCAATTTAGCTCTAATTAATTACAAGAAATATAGTAATGTTTTCTCATGCAATTAACTTCTTTGAAGTAAGCAGGTGGGAAAGTGGTAGGATCTTAGTGTATGTTGCCAGCCACTGCAGCAATTAGTGTTCTCTAAAGCCTATGAAGCGTGATGTGCGCTGACCGTGTGTCTGTTGGGTCTTGGGTAGAAAGAGGTACTGTTTATAGAGAACTCTTAAATTGATTTTCTATAAATTATTTTTGGCAGACAAATAGCAATTCCAATAACAATTTCACTCTCTTTTTTTTTTCCTTCTAGCTCTAGATTAGTCTTTGTTTCCCCAGGTTTCTTGCATAAATTTTTGTGAGCTGAAGACGTGTCTTACGTAATAACTTTTTTTCTAAGTACTCCCATGTCAGTTGTTAAGTAGGAGTAAGTATCTTTTATGAGAACTTTCTGGTAATTATTTTGTTACAACAAATTTCAAGATACTGGAAAATAAAAATTTCTATGCCATTTGGCACACTGCAGACCTGATGATTAATATTTCCCATCCCTTTCTAGAACACATTTATGTTATTGCAGAATACCTGCTCTGATATCCTGTAAAATATTTGACAGATTTTAAGAGGCATTCTGTATTTTCAGCAAAGGTGCTTGATGGACACTGCCATGAAGACTTGTATGATTTTTGAAGATTTTTTAGGTAGCCAGAATGTTTTGGTATTGGTTGTGGGTTTTTTGGTGTATGTTTCCCCCCCCAAACAAAAAAAAACCCCAAAACAACCCAAACAAAAAAACACCCATTGAATCATCTGTCTTTGAGAAATCCTTGTATTGCTCTTCATCCTCTGTTATTCCACACCTGCTTCAATTAAGCTACATGATTATACATGCCAGTGTGTTAAGGGACCCGTTGCCTGAAATGTCAGAAGGCTGATACAATACTGTTGTACTTGCCTGAGGCCTCTTACTGTCTTCAGCTGATGTTGGTGAGAATAGCTTGTCAGGCTCTTGGTGTCTACTGCGTGATATACATGGAAGTACAACTTGAAATGAGTATCATCATCAAATGAGTTAATGGCAGTTACTTTGTCCTAGAAATTTACATTTAAAAAAAAATAGTTTTTAGGTACTTTTTTAGAGTAGGGTGATATACCTTGTTAAATTTTTTGTGCTAAAATTTTTTTATATCCCAACTTCATCTTTTCAGAAATGTGTTTTGTGAGAAATTATAATGTCTTTGCAACTAGGAGGGCTCAGCTCCTGCAACGCAAGGGTGACTAAGGCACTAAGACATCTGTGGCTAGAGAGAAGAATGTGCTGCTGAGTAACTGCCTAGCATCTTCTTATAAAAAGGAGGGAAGCAATAAAAAGGGGTTGGGAGGTTAAAATAGAGTGGTGGGAAATTTAAACGGCACGGGACTTCACAGGTGTATGGAATAGGCTGTAAACCTTGGAGTGCCTCACCAACAGGGAAACAGGGGAGGAATTCTGCGGCCAGGAATAGGGTATAACACTTGTGTGTCGCTCTGGCGGTGTGTGCCTACGGGGTAGGGCACCCACTCTTGCAAGAGCCCAATAAAAGTGCTTCACTGAAGAGTCTGGCCAAAGTCCTTTAAAGCAACCAATTGCTCCTTTCTCATGGTTTGGCTTGTAGCAATTCCTTTTTCATATCCAGAGACTAAGCTGTATCTGTTTGTGTGAGGTGTTACTGCTTTAACACAGTGAGTCTTAAATAAAAAGCAGCTTATTGCAAGTCTTCTGTTCCCTCTGGATGTTGTTGGTTTTGTCTGTTGCTGGAGGTTTGTGTATAATTGCTGTGGTCACAGTTCATTCGAATAGAGCACTAAACAGTAGTGAGGTCCATACCAGTTTAGGTTGTCATCCTGAATATAAATCAATTTGTGGAACATCCTTTTGTCAGAAACCCTAAAGTCTTTATGTAGAACAGAAATGCAAATGCTCCTTTCTAAAGCCACAGTGTTAAATATGATGTCTTCATGTTCCTATCCTATTGGGACAGAGGGCTTTTGTCTGCTACAGGAGATAGTAAGTAACTAGAATGTTGCTCTTAAAGTGTATCACAGGGACAGGGTTTATATGGGTGTGTGCATCTAGAGGGGCTGCTGTTCCTTATCTGCCCTGGTGTGTTAAAAACCTGTGTCAATCTTCCTTAATAAAGTAGGCTTAGCAAAACAGGTAGTGACTCCGTTATCTCTCTGCTGTGGGAACTGTATCTATCCCCGCAGTCTTCCCAAGTAAAGGTTCATCCGTTCCACATATGATCTGATTGAATGCTCTGTGGATACAAGAATTATAGTTGGTTTTAGATCCTTATAAAATTAATTCATGAAACTTATCTGGGTCTGTTTACTTCTTTAGATTTTAGATAACAGCATGTGCTGCCTCCTTTGTAATGGAATAGGGATTCTTTGTGTTTCTTGTTAGATTTATTTTTTTTATTTTTCTTATAAAATTGTCTAAAGTTTTTTTGCTGTTTTCTGAGTGTTGCCATACAGTAACTCTTTAAAAGTATTGCTATGCTATTCTAAAAGTTTCTCTGTCTGGGAGCTTGTCAGCTCTGCTTTTTGCATCTTACTCTGCTTGACCAATTTTTCAAGAGCTTAGTTAGATTTGGTTCTGAAGGTGTTTCTCTTGTCCTTTTTAGGCCAAGTTGTTTGGAATCTGTTCTATTTCCAAGATTAAGATGCCTCTCTGATAACATTTCTTCAGTTTTGTTAATAACTTTAATTGCTGCTTTATTATAACTTCATGATGGTTTTTTTTGATCTTGGGTTATTATTTATTTGTCTTAGTCTTCTATACATACAAAGATACTGGTAGAGCAAATGATCACTAAGTAGTTTCAACATCCAATATAACTAGGTACAAGTGATATTAAGCTAGTATTGTAGTATGTATTTTAAAGAATATTACTGTCTCTAAGCTCATGTTTCTTCATCCTTCAGACATATTTTTCTAGCACACTCTGTAGCTTTTGAGATACCCACGTCTGAACTGTTTGAACTTCTTGACCCAATGAGAACCAGACTTCTGCTTTATTTCCTCCCTGCTCTTACCCAGACAACTTCCCATTTTGTAGAAGTTTTTTAAGAATTCTTTAAAAAAAAAATAAATTATAAGAAGAGCTGATGCTGATAAGGTTCATAAAGGATAGCTGCTGATAGTTTTGATTTTAGTCTTTATACCTGCATGGATTTTGTTTTGTTTTGGTTTTTTTTTTTATGTCTAGGATATAATATACCTTCTGCTGTAAGTCAAGCTGATGTTTATATAGACTGCAAGAAAACAGCTTCTGGTTACATTTTGTGAATGACATGATATGCCCTCATGAAAAATCCCATGCCACTTCTGTGGAGTTTGATTAAGTGAGCTCTGTAGAACAAGTTCAGGCAAATGAAGACTAGAAATAACGATTTATTTTTGAGAAGCAGTGATTCTGAAAGTAATGTGTAATTTATTTTAGGTAATCAGATGAAAATTAGTTTGGTAAAAAAATGCTGTGGCTGAGCCAAAATAAATCTTGTATTGGCTAGGGCTTTGGTGGACATGGCATCAGTAAGGCCATTTTTGGAATATTATGGCAGGTTCCCAGTGTCACTGGAAAACTGTAATGCATTCAGTGAAGAGCTTCAGGAGCAGTTTGAGGTTTGGAAAGCCTGTATTCCAGATATTGAAGTTCAGGCTTGATTTTGTTTATCCAAGAGAAGGGTTGGAAGTGTGTATATATGAAAGCTTTTCCATGTTTAAATGCTGATAGTTCAGTGCTTTCTAATCTGTTAGGCCAAAATATGACAAGATGTAATTGCTGCGTGGTCAAGTTAAGCAAATTTCATTTGGCAATCACACACACTTTTTTAAAGGGAAAATAGCTTAAATATTGGGAGAGCTACATGAGATGGATTTTGTCACTTGCAGTTATTTTTTAAAATCAGTATTTGCTGAATTTAAAGAAGTCTAAGCTTCCATGCCTTAGGAAACTCAAGGACATGAATGTGGATATGTTGAGTAGTCTTTGGCTTTGGTTAATTTTCTTCCTAGTAGCTGGTGTGGGGCTGTGTTTTGGATTTGTGCTGAGAACAGTGTTGATAACACAGGGATGTTTTAGCTGTTGCTGAGCAGGGCTTGCACAGAGTCAAGGCCTTTTCTGCCTCTCACACCACCCCACCAGTGAGGAGGCTGGGGGTGCACGAGGAGTTGGGAGGGAACACAGCTGGGACAGCTGACCCCGACTGACCCAAGGGATGTTCCAGACCATAGGACGTCATGCTCAGCATATACAGCTGGGGAAGAAGGGAGGGAGGGCGTTTGGACTGATGGCATTTGTCTCCCCAAGTGACGGTTACGTCTCATGGTTAAGCCCTGCTGTCCTGGAGATGGCTGAACACCTGCCTGCCCATGGGAAGAACTGAATGAATTCCTTGTTTTGCTTTGCTTGTGTGTGCAGCTTTTGCTTTACCTATTAAACTGTCTTTATCTCAACCCACGAGTTTTCTCACTTTTACCTTTCCAGTTCTCTGCCCCAACCCATCTGGAGGGAGTGAGTGAGTGACTGTGTGGTGCTTAGTTGCTGGCTGGGGTTAAACCATGACAAGCAGGCAGCCTGTGGCAGGTTGCAATGTGCTTGTCAGGGTGGGAGAGCAGAGGGATTTTTCCATGTAATACTAGTATTGTAGAATCCACCACAACAGAGACTGCTACTTCAGCACAGGCAGAAGTGAAATGTCAGTAGTTTCTTGATGTTCCATCACTTGTGTTGTGTGCCCAGCCGCACAGCAGCAGCTAGTGCCCTTTCAGCCTTGACTTTTGCAGACCACAGTCACTCAACTTTGGATGGGGGTTAGGCACACTTAAATGGAAAACAGCTGCCGCTCTCATTTTGCCTGCTACAATTACAGCCATGTTGTCATTATTGCATTCTATGAGGGCTTGAGGTGATGGACTACCTTCTCTGTTCTCTTGACCAAGGCCAGATGGAATTGCCTTATCCTGAAGGATTTCCTGCAGCTGAAATGAGAAGGGGACTGGGACTGCAAATTTTCTCTTATTGCAACAGCATTAGGAACAAAATGAGGCACAGGCTCCTGTGAGGCAGTCCCTGTTCTGGCATGCTTCCTTTTCTTCTGGCACCCATGGTAACCCCCTCTGTTCTCACCAGTCAGCAGTAGCCTCCAGGAGAGCTGAACAGGTCTTGTTTCATTTGTCCATCATTAATGTGAAACTGACAGCTGGCTGGACAGTCCTGAAAGAGGTAGCAAGGGAGTTTGTGTCTCTGTTCTGCTAGGCTTTCCCATCTAGTCAGTCTACTGATTTAAAGAACAAGTTGAAAACTTTCCCTTGATACAGCCCCGTAGGACCATAAATAAGACAAAGGCAAAGGGGTGTGAAGGAGCTCATGAACTCTGTCCATCTCTAGCACAAGTGGTTTGCTGTGAGACCCTCTTTTCATATTGGAAATCGTTTGTTCTCTTCTTGTTTCAGATATGGTTACTTTGCACCTCTGAACCTTTGTTGCCCATAGTCTTTATTACTTGTGTCTTTCCCTGTAGCCATTTCCTGTCCTCTTTAATGAGAAAGGAGTCCCTTGTTTGCATTGTCTTTATTCAAAGATATGGCTTTGAAGGTGAATTTAGAAACTTTCCTTCAGCACTCCGAGAGGTTATTGTAACTTTCTGGAATCTACATCGTATTGTCCTATTTTTCTGAATGTGTGGAAAGACCAACCTAGTAAACAATGTTACTTCAACAATTTTCCTGTTTATCAGTGTAATCAGTTCCACGCTATTACTCTTTAATGGCTAAATAATTCTTACTCTGAATGTATCAAGATTGGGAAGTATCACTAGTATACCTCAAAATAACCTGAGAGTGTAATAATTACATTTCGTACTACCCAGTGTTTAGGTACTTAACTGTGTCAGGTTGTTCTGATCTTGTTTTAAATCAAAATTTAGAAAGCTCAATGTAAAATATAGTTTCTTGGAAGTGATATGTTTGTGTTGTGCTTGTTGTGATGGCCTTTAGAAGCTGCCTCTGTGCTGCTCTGATTGCTGGCTTCTCTACGGTATGACACACTCTGTGCTTCACGTCATTTTTTGGTCCCTGCCTTTAGGAAGATGTAACAGGTACCTACTGCAGCAACAGTATCTTGTTCCCCTTTCTTCCTGCTTTCATGTTCCTGCCATTTTACTTGTATTGCATCCATTGACTGCAGAATGGCTTGGTTCACCTGGGAAACGTGTTTCCCCAATGCCTTCTCCTGCTCCTTCCAAAAATAACCTGGCCCTTGAAAAGAGCAAACCCTGAACCCTTACAGATTAGCCAGTTCAGGCTGGTGGCTTCAGAATTGCTAGGCTGGGTGGAAAAAAAATTATAAACAGCAGTGGAGTTGGATGGCCCTGAAATTGGGAGGTGGGGAGAGAAAGAAGGACCATGGGTTTTGGTAACAGCTTCCTTCTAGATTAGCTGTAACATGAAGTTTGTTTGGCTGTGCAGATCAGGATGACACAGCATTGCTTTCTAATGGTGACTAATGAGGTTTATGTCAAATGCCCTTCTGTTCCTTGTGTGTTAACCGCTACACTTGTTGCTGCAGGCCCGTGAGATGTCTGAAAAGGGAGCATTAGTACGGCATCGAGGTGCAAGCTTTTTTCCACTGGTGCTGAAAGGGGAAGTCCAACTCTGCCTTGTGAGTGGCCACTTCCTCACCCGAGTAGCAGGGGCTACTTGAACTCTCACTGAAGTGGTCCAGCTCACTGAGGAGGCAGAGGACTAATAGACTTTTAAATTTTTTATTTTTTTTTAAGGGTGGGGGGGATGGTTCAGATTGGTCTAAAGTTTTATGGAAGCACACTACCAAATCGTTGTTTCTGAAACTTCTTTGATCATCCAACAGTAATGCTGAAAAAAGTGTGTGTGTGTATGTATTTAGGTGGAGTGGTTCCATGGGCTGGTTCCCCACCTTATTGCCCAAATAGGTTTCTTGGCCCAAGGCTTTTCAGCTAGAATGTGACTAATGACACCATCAGTTGGCTGCCAGTCTACTGATCCAATGTTCTCATGCACCTCTAAAACATTTGACCTTTTGACTGAAAACTTCTTTCTTTACATACCTCTGTCATAATTTTGTGCTTTTACATCGTTCCAATGTTTGTGTCACTTAAATGTGAACATGAGGTAGTTTGTATTGCTCAGTTAACTTCCTTTTACTTCAACATACTTCGGGATATGTTCTTTGGGTCAAATGAATTCTTCTAGGTCTTTGTATGGACATAGTTGTCTAAAAGCAGAAAAGTCACATTGTTTACGTGTATAAGGGAATATTAAGGCATGTTGCAGAGCATGTTAATAAGTATATTAAAATAGTTGAATGTAGAACTTTTAGCAACTGTTATTTGAAAAAAGTTGGTTAGACTCAAAAATATTGAACTTCAAAATGAAAATTTCATGGTGAATAGGATTATGGAATGTATTGGTTCTGAAACATCACAGTTCTTGTATTCAGGAGCCAGTGTTTTCAACCAAATTCTTAAGGTTCTTTCTGTCTATTTTTTCATTATACTACTAAATTTGTATAACAGTTGGGATAAAAATGATAATTTGTAAGTACTGAGGCATTTCCCTCTCTACTTTAAACAGTTCCTTGAAACAGCAATTTGTAAGAAGGGAACAAAAACAT
>NW_010297422.1:9863-12559 GCF_000700745.2 Antrostomus carolinensis | reverse complement strand
AGGGAAAGAAGATGGTATGGAAATGATGGGTGTGAGTAGAAGGTATTTTTAACAGTAATTAGAGGTCAGGGGAAGAGTTGTAAAGAGAAAAAGTGGAAAGTAAGGTTTGCAGAAAAATTATGTGCTTTGCAGGGATTGGAGCGATGAGCTTGGCAGATGTCTGAGTTGAAGAACCTGGGTGATTCTCGGGCTGATATGTACAACTTCCTTAGTAGTAAGAGTTTTGAAGAAGGATTTGCCTGTGAATATTCTGTAAAGGAAGCAGTGGAATTTAATAGGAATGTGAATGCAAAAGGTGAAGGGAGAAGAGGAGTAAAGATTTACAGGCTGCAGAGCAGGGATGCAAAAGATCTTTTGAAGTTGTAATATAAGTGGTGAAAAAAGGATTAAACTGATGGGTGGATTGATACGTGTGCAAAGGAGAAGTAAATTTGAGTGTACCTTTCATTTTGAATTTAATGGGATGTAATGGGTAAATGGGAATATATGTCAGCATTAGAGCAGTTGTTTTTTGGACAATGGAGGTCAGGGGGTTCTTGTCCCTCATATTTTCTGTTGGGAGTTTGTTTCTGGTCTAGAGAGGGGAGTAATTCATAAAACCCCAGAGTGTTATTGATGTGAACTACTCCAGTGAAATAGGTTTAAGGTATGTAGGTGCAAGTAGGGTGACATTTTATTATGGAAAAAAAAAAATTCTAATCTCAGCATTCATGGGATGCAAGGTTTGTTAGTTAGTTTTGCTTTTGTTGCAATGCGATTTGTCTGGATGAATTAATTCTGTGAACTAATGCTGATTTACTTTTGCTTCCAGTTTGCCATTTGCAGACTTTTTACAGTTTATTAATAACCATTTGATGTATTTCTCAGTAAAATTCAGTTCCATCTGGAGCTTTGATTATGGGTTACATTTTTGTATTTCTTGCCTTCCCTGCAACTATCCATAAGAGGTGAACAGACTAAATGTTGGGATTGTCCTAGAACCACGTAAATCACCCATTAATCTTTGTGCACCTCTTCACATGCACTTCCTGGGAAAAGGTCTGCCATGGATGGCAGTTATTTTTTTTTCCCCCATAAGGTAACAACTGGATAGGCATGGTTATGAAGTAGTTACTTGCCTGGTGGACAGAGAAGGAGGGGATGACTGTTACCAGTTAAAAGGATAATGGTTATAAGGGACAGGATTTTTCACTCTTCCAGTGCTGTTTTTTGAAGTGAGAAGAGGGAAAAAGGCTATGGGCAGATGGGAAGAGAAAGACTATGGAGTTGCATACACTTAGTTTTCCAAAGAACCTACTCCTTTAGGAAGTGAAATGTGTACAGTTCTTCAGTTGTTCAAGTTCCTATAGCTAGGAACTGGTTTTGCAGCCAATACAAGAAATATGTGTCTTTTTGCTTCTCCTATAATGTACTTTGGTATAAGAGTTATAAATCAAGATTGCACGTTAGTTTGGCGCTCTGGGAAATCATGTGCTTAATATGACATGCCGAGGCTTGTGACAGCTGGGCTGTAAAGATTCATTGCTCTGGTGGAAGGGCATGTGCCCAGGGAATGTGCCAAAGAGGCTGTGGATATGGACACTGTTAGGGGTGACTCACACTAAGGAAAATGTGCAGCTCGTGCCTCTAGCATGTTGGCATGCAAACACAAAGGTCTGCTAAATGTTCTGTAGACAAAATCTTTTATCAGTGCTGTGACAGAACTTTCATTGTTGGTTTTCCCTAGCAAGTGGCTCTGCAAGCTCTGTTACAGCTAGCTTATGGCAAAAAGAATGCATTTAAGGATTAATTGTATACTGCTGTGGTAATTGCAATGGGTAATTGTTGAAGAGTGACTGCTGCATTAGATTGTAGAATACTTTGACTAGTATGTATGTCTAGAAATGCAAATGTGATTTTTTTTTTTTTTTTTCCTTGAGATCTGAAGAAGACAGGAGTTTGAGTATTGGAAAATGATTTGAAAGGCAAATATCTTTTTTTTTTATACATATATACAAGCATAAAATACTGTATACTGAGATGGTTCTGCTTGGTCTGAAAAATCATGTTGCCTGTGTTTTTCACGGAGTTCATAGTGTCCACACTGGAATGAACAATTCTTCTCTTGTCTTAGTCTCTGTTCTGCATTGGCTATGCAGCAGGTGCATTGTTTTTTTTTTCCTTTGTGGTTGAACATGTTAGATGGCTGACAAACCTTAATTAAAGGACATAAATGCGCCACATGCAAAACCACAATGATTTCTTTGATTGCAGGGACCTTTTGGCCAGCTTGCAGTAAGGACTTGTGTTTAGAAGAGAACCTTTGGGCTCATCTGTATCTCCCTCCCCTCAAAGGGATGGCAGCCCGAGGACAGCTAGCATTCATCCTGACGCCAGGAGACTTCAAAGGAGGTAAGCGCCTCAGAAATGCTCCCCAGACAAAATACTTCTCATCAGCCCTGCACCCCAGCGTGGTAATATTCTTTAGTACAGCATTACCATCTCCTGAAGGTTTCTGTTCATGGCTCCTTCATGAAAATTTTTTGAGAACTTTGTGAGACTTCATCAGCTCATTGCAGCCCCCTTAAGATTCATGGAGATGTCCATTGCTGTCAGTTCCTTGTTCATTTGCTTAAGAAATGTGCCCTCAGTGTAAGGGGAAAAAGACATTTTATACTTTCTGGGTTTGTACTCAGACATATGCTCCCCTCCCCTCC
>NW_010297422.1:0-9765 GCF_000700745.2 Antrostomus carolinensis | reverse complement strand
AAAAAAAACCCCAAACCCTGCTTGCTCCACACAGTTTTAAAAGGCTTTTTTAAAAATAGATCTCTGAATGGTTCCTTAATATCCAAGGAATCATTTCCACCTAATTCTTTGTGTGTTTAAGTTTTTAGTGAGCATTATCCCAGAAAAATTCTGTAGAAACATATTATTGCATTTCATTCTTCTGGAGGGAAATATGTCCTCAGGATTTTTTTTTTTTCTTGTTAGAGATGCCACCTAGATGCAGCACAGCTGTTTGTCTTCCTATGGAATAATTATTTAGTAGAAAGAACAATTCAAAATAAACAGAAGTTTACCCTGACATCAAAGTTTAAACACAAAATTCCCATGTTAGCTTTTAAAATTTATTTTAATTTTTTAATAAAAGCAGACTTTTCAGGGGTGTTTTCCATCCCTTCCCCACCTACCTTCGGGTCACTTGTATGAATACTCAGCTATCGGTCTTGCTTTTCTTGGTCGTATTCCAGTAAACGTTACATGAAACCTACTAAAAATGTGACTGGGATCATAAGGAAGAACTTTCTTGATTTTTTTGTTGTTGTTGTTGTTGTTTTTTGTTTGTTTGGTGGTTTGTTTGTTTGGTTGGTTTTTTTTTAAGAGGATTTGGAGAGCATAGTTGGCACTCGGACCACTTATGCTATATCTGTTGCTAAGTCTTATAAAGTTTTGCCTTGGTTTTTCCATTTATGATGAGAGTATATTATTTAACTGTTAGTCAGACATCTTTAAACCTAAGTAAGAGCTTTCTGACTGTGTCAAGTACCTTTTAATAATTGCCATCTAGCCAGCCTCCTTATTGGGCTCTACCATATAAATATCAAGGTTCTGTAGATTGTAACTTAAATATGTTGAGGTAGTAAAGAGGTGTGTCGCCCTATAAAATAATACCCCACCTAATTCTACACTCAGATAGCTTTGGAAGAGATTGACCTATGGGTATTATGAACAACTTGCAGATCCTCCAGGCTTAAAATGTTTACAGGTCCTGGCTGTCTTGATAGACTAAATTAGCTTGGGTTTTGCTTGACTGTGTTAAAATGTTTGGTGGTTGTTGGTTTTTATGGGTTTGGGGGAGGGTTTGTTGTTGTTTTTCTCTTTTTTTAAATTTTTTCCCCACATGCTGGGCTTTCTTTTACAATAGTCAGCTTCCTTAGTTTCACTGGAAAATTTTCTTTTGTAATCTTCTACACTTCATATGTTGTTCAACTGTAGGAATGTGGATATTTTTCTTAATACATCAGGGAAAGACTATATATTATTTCTGTGCCCCTCCCTCTAGCGTTCAAAGAGGCAAAACAAATATTCATATTCCAAAAAAGGAAACTTAAAGAAAACTGCAGTCTTTCTCTGGGAATTATCCTAACACTGCTTTTTTTTATCTCTACAAGGTAGTACTGAATGCGCCAAAATGAGCAGTAGCACATTGCAGCTTGTGTAACTCTTACCAGGTTCATTCTGTTTGTGTAAGACAAGCAAAATCACAAATACAGTTTATTTTTATTAATGGGTTGCCCTACCCTGTGTCCTGGTTTGGCTAGGATAGAGTTAATTTTCTTCTCAGTAGTTAGAAGAGCCGTGTTTTGGTTTCAGTTCAGACTTGTTATGAGAACATCATTGAGAGAACAAAGTACCAATGTTATTAGTTGCTGCTGGAGCTCAAGGCCACCGTGTTTGGCTGGTTCACAGCTGCACTAGGACTGGGAGGGAGAAGCGCAGTGAATAGCAAACCCCAAACTGGCATTTGGATGTGCCAATGGGATATTCCATATCATGTCACATCATGTTTAACATATTATCCGGGGCTGACTGGAAAGGGTGGGGGCTGATTCGCACGGGTTTCCTCTCGGGCTCTCACTCTTTCAGGATCGTGGTTTTCAGTTCGGGATTGCTGCTCCTCTGGGATCGTTATCCGGGAACGGGCCGGGCTTATCAGTGGGTGGTGAGCAGTTGCACTGGGTTATCACTCATTTGCATATCTTATTACTGTTATCATTACCACTACTATTTTAATATTAGTTTGGGTTTTTTTAAAGTTTTCTTTTAATTCTATTATTAAACTTTTTTTATCTCAATCTACAAGCCTCCTAATCCTTATCCCCAATCCTCTCCCCTGGAGGTGGGGGGGAAGTGGGTGAATGGCTGTGTTGGCTGCTGGCCAAGGGCTGGCCCAGTGAAACTATTTCATCCTGTGA
Source organism: Antrostomus carolinensis (assembly GCF_000700745.2). Lineage (NCBI taxonomy): Eukaryota > Metazoa > Chordata > Aves > Caprimulgiformes > Caprimulgidae > Antrostomus > Antrostomus carolinensis. The sequence goes on along the minus strand of NW_010297422.1, from coordinate 7,555 downwards.
GCAGATGAGAAGGAAACAGGCACCTTTTATTTCCTTCATTTTAGTGGCCTTTTAGTGTCAGTGAAAGTGGAGATGGTTTCGTTTGGTTTTTGTTTTGTTGAGTAAGTTTGATCTTATGCCTGCCCCTCTAGGAATTCAGCAAGAAAGAGTAGAAACAAGGCTGAGAATTGGTAGAGTTCTTTCTAGTCTAAAATAAAATATTTGTTGATAGATACACATTCTGATAAAATGAGAAACCTAGCTATAGTTTAGAAGTGTTTTATTATTTGGAGGCTCTGGAATTAATGAAATACCTTAAGAATTACTTTCAAAGATAAATCTGCTTACTGCCTTGTCAGTTTTTCCGGGAGGGAACTGGTATTCCAAGCAGTATTTTTTCTTTTGGGAGCCTTTACTTGATAGTACAATTCCATCATTCATTTAAGACTCAAAATCAATTTTAACTGTTCTCTTTAATAGTATACCACATGATCTACTTTGACATGGCTATATTTTTGTTCATACTTTCTTGATGGTTAGATTATCATAATCTGTATTTCATAACATCTGCTTTTATTCCTCTTTTACTCTAAAACTCCAAAGCAAGTTATTAATTTCAAAGGTTAAAGATGGCTAATTCAGTGCAGTTGGTGGTGTTTCTGTTATTTTTCACCTTTCTAAGAACACAGGACAGTACTTGAAGACTCTGCTCTAAAACATGGACTGTTAGTTGTGAGAGGATAGGGAAGGGGGAAGGAGAGGATGATTTACCCAGAGGGTATCTTTGGTGGCTAAGGCAACCTGGTGTCTTTAGTCTTGTTCTCTTATAAAATATTTTCTCTTATTCTTCAAAGCCAGCAGTTGTCTTTCCTTGCCATCTGACTTTCAGGTGCTCTGGAACAGGTGTCTCTAGGAAATACTATAGTTTGTTTTTATTGAATGACATCTGTAATGACGTAAATAACTTGCCCCTTTATAAAGTGATACAGCAATCTATACAAGCTTGTGTTGTAGTAGTAGGTGAAAAGAAATGGAAGAACATTAGCAGATTAATAGCTTGTCAAAGAGAAGTTCAAGTGAAGGATTCACTGCACAATGGAACTCCATACGCTTCCTAGGAAGTGTTGGAATGGTGGTGACATTCTTTGTTCCTTCTAATGAGGCTGGAGAATTTTTTAAATCGGATATGGAAGAAAAATAGTAGTACTTACTGAGATTGCCTTTGAGAGCAAACTGTACTGACTTAGAAAGGTGATATGAATTGACACTGAAAGATTTTTTTTCTTTGTCTTCTGTCAATACAATTCCAAAAGTTTGTAAAAACATGATAGCCTTTCTTGATAGCTGTTAAACAGTCATAGGAGCCTAGATATGGAGTGGCAGAATTGGTTTGTCCATTTGCAGTGGAAAGGGCTTGATTATTTAGTACTTATACTAACAGAACTGAGTACCCAGGGTGTTCAAATTTGGGAGAAACTGCAGTGTAAATAACTTTCTTCTGCGATGAGTAATTCTTCCCTTTGTCACATCCTTTCTGTCTGTCAAAAAAGTTATTATATCACATTGAGCAATCCAGCTGGCATCTGGAAAGACTGTTTGAAGTTCAAGGGTGCATTGCTTACCTTCTCTGTCCAAGGGTTGCCTAATGGAAAGAATGGAAGGAAAGCAGATAGTGGTATGCTATTCATTTTGCAACATAATCATATGGCAGCACTGGATTTAGTTCTGATTAAATTTAAATTGAACCAATAATATATGTAGGTAGTATTTGTAACTAGTCAAGAAATGATAAGAATAGAGGCTGTGAGGTGGAGCTGTATGTCTTCGTTGCCAAAACCATGCATTTGCTGAATAAGGGTAACGGCCACCTTGTACTGCTAAAGAACTCGCTTTTGTTAGATGGTATCTGTTCTAGTGCTAACCTGTGGGTCTAGAAATTGAACAGTCAACTAACAACTGGAAAGTTTGCAAATCCTTATGAATTTCAAGGATCCAGTGGCAGTACACCAACTCATAGGTGCCTTCTGTCTAAAGCCTAATATAATAATTTTCTTGTACATGTATTCTATTTCTATGAAAGGATGAGCTCCAGGGGAAGGGCATTTAAAATATTTTGGAGTTCTTGATACTGTTTGATCCGTGTTTTCAGATTTGAATCAGTTGGCAAGGTTCAGTGGTGGTTTGGAAAGGTTTGAGCTTGTCTAGGAGGAGCAAGAACCACAAATGTGTAAGTGCTGTTTCCTGCCGTTGCCTCAATGCATCATTTATGGCATTGTGCTAATTTTTTTCTCATCAATCTGTGTCTTATCTCTGCATAGAAACTCACAGATGTCCATGTGAGTTAATAAATAATGAGAACTCAAGTGCCAGATTTTGCCTGTTCTTCATCCTGTATAACAGGACAGTGGCTGCTGTTGGGACTTGGTGTTCAGAGGGGTGGTGAATCAATAAAATGGTGCTGAACTTGGTGGCTGTGAGGAAAGGAAAGCGTCTTGAAGAATTCAGATTTATGAGAGATTATATTCCTTAAGGTGTATTTCTCTCTGGTGAATAATTTCTTCCTCTTTTTGTGGAGGATATCAGAGTGATAAATGTTTTCAGACTCACTTTAAACAGGTGGTTTTGTGCTTCTGTCTTCAGTGGGTTGCACAGCTTTTGGGCCCGGACCTTCTTTGTTGGGGAGGTGGTAAGAGACAATCTTCGGCATTATGTGATTCTGCCACCTGGTGGCTTTGTCGAGCAGTATGGGCTTCAGATGCATGGTTAGAAACACAAGTGTGAGGAAATCCTGAAAAAAAATCCTTTTTCCTTCTAAAACAGGGAGTCGGTGGGCAGGGTTGCTTGAAGCAGATATAGAAGATGAGTTCCGTGATCTCCGCATCATGTTTTTGAAGTGAGGCATCTAAGAATCAGTGTACAAGTGTTTGAGAAGCTTCTGGTTGCTACAGCTGTCAGACTTCCCTGGGTGTTTTTATATATGAATTTAACAGAAGATAAATCACCACAAGGGGTGGTAACAACCTGTTTTGGAATGCAGCTTAGAGAGGTTATCCTGTTGCATACATTTTTTGTACCTCAAGGTTCTGTTAATCTGTTTTCTTATGCTGGAGAATCAGTATGAATATTAATACTAAATTTATACCAGCATTGAAATATAATGCTGTCTTTCTGGCCTGTGTTACTTTGGCATATGTAGCAGTTAAACCAATATTTTTATTGAATAAAATATCACACATTATACCGTGCAGTGCATATCAGTTTTGGAACTAGTTTGTTATTTTCAGTTTAGTTGAGGTTCTGTCCAAAATATTCTGTTTCTGTTTTTCAATACTGTAGTTTTTTTTCTACTAATCCAGTGATGGCAAAACTTTTAGTGTATAGATCAATTTAAGCTAATTCTTATTTTGATTAGCAAATCTGTTGTGTTATTTCAATCAAGTATGTAATTTCTAGCTTGTGATTCTTGATATAAGTTACAGTGCTTGTAAATATAGATTTAGTGGAATTTGGAGATGGCTTGTCTCCAGAACTAAACAAACCTTTTATATTTATTTATAAATATCCTCTATTCTGCTGCTAATTGCGTACCATAAATTTAAGGTGGGAAATAATAGAATCATAGAATGGTTAGGATTGGAAGGGACCTTAAAGATCATCCAGTTCCAACCCCCCTGCCATCAGCAGGGACACCTTCCGCTAGACCAGGTTGCTCAAAGCCTCATCCAGCCTGGCCTTGAACACTTCCAGGGAGGGGGCATCCACAGCTTCTCTGGGCAACCTGTTCCAGTGTCTGACCACCCTCACAGTGAAAAACTTCTTCCTAATATCTAATCTAAACCTGCCCTCTTTCAGCTTAAAGCCATTTCCCTTTGTCTTGTCATTAGTTGCCCTTATGAAAAGTCCTTCCCCAGCTTTCTTGTAGGCCCCCTTCAGGTACTGGAAGGCCGCTATAAAATCTCCCCAGAGCCTTCTCTTTTCCAGGCTGTAAGAAATACCCTTTCTTACAATAAATTTAAGGTGAGAAATTATCTTTCTTATAATAGGTGGAGGGATTTTATTTCACTTAGAAACAAAAAAGTGCTCACTGTTTTCAAATTGCATTAGTTGAGTTCCTTTACTTAAGACTTTTAGTTAAATTCTAAATTACTGTACAGGTCACTTTGGTGTTCTATACTTTCTGAGTCCTTCTAGTCCTTCTCTTTCATGGCTCTGTGTTATATTTTCCTCTGCAACCTCTCCTTCCCTCAAGAAAGGTGATTTAGAAACATTGTGATCAGTACATACTGTGCCTTGATGCTTTAGGTCAGTCTCTCCTGTATGGTATCACAGTGGTAAGAAAAGTGTGAGTGTGTTCTTCATGGTAAAGAAAAAAAAAAAAAAGGCCATGTATCTCTAAAGATAGACTTCTTCGTATTTGTTCAGATGTTTCATTACCTTTGTAAGCACTTATAAACAAACATTTTAATCTTGATTACTTGTTCCTATGTATGTCTTCTGTATTCCTGTTATTTTGGTTAAAACATACTGCTGAGACTCCAGAGGAGTTTTTTGGTGGCTTTTTATTTGGTGTATAGTCCTTGATTTTTACATATTAGAAGTTCTTTACCTGCTGTAACTGCATTTTCTTTATTAAATATTCTCATGATATAACAGTGACTTAATGGAGAATATGTCATTAGAGCTAAAGCCGCTATTGTAAAGCTTTTCTGTGGTTCCAGAGTTAAAATCAGAAGTCAGACCTCAAGAAGAGCAAACTAGCTTGGAAGGGATTTACCGAAACTCTGCCTTTCTGTAATGGAGCTTCTTTTAGCTTCCAAAGCTGTTCCTTTTGTGTTTCATGGCACCAGAGGAAAACCTCTTGTTCCATGTGCCCTCATTAATATTCTCATCTATGTTTATAGAGAAATAATAATCCAAAATTTGGATTGATGGCTTACCATGGCTTCACTGTATTTGGAAGAAAATTCAATGCTGTTTTGTAATTTATGCTTAAAAGAAGAAAACTGGTCTTATTTGAGATCTTAAAATGGAGAACTGAATGTTGCTCATCTCAGTATATAAACATAGTATCTTCTTCAAAATATAGGTGGTTATGTGTAATATGCAATTACTAATCTAGGCTATGAAAGAAAATGTACTTTCAGTGTTCTGTTTGAGAGGAAAAGTGGGGAATATATATGGAAAAATGTGAGAAGTACAAGCAATGAAAGAATTTGGGCAGCTTTAAGAAGAAAAGTGACTGTAGGTGTTAGGGAATGTGAAGCATGGCAGAGATACTCGGAAAGGAAGGAAAGAAGGAGGCACATTGCTCTGGTGATGCCAAAGTCAATTGATAGTGGTGCTCTACTTGCCTTGTGCTGTTGTTACAAGGCGTGAAGTAAGTACAGATAAGTTACTGGCTCTAAGGTAGAATAGGTATTGAGCAATTCATTAAAACTGTCTCACCAGCAGCATTTCTCTGCATTTTCTTGTTCAGCAATGTATGCAGATTTTAAATAAGAAAGCTAAAAAGACTTTTCCAGCAAGAATTAGTTAAAGGTGATGGTAAGATTCAGTACACTAGTGGTTTCATCTGTTCACATACTTCATATGAATGATGAAAACTTAAAAAAACCAAACCCAAAACCAAAACAAACCCCCAAAACCAAACCAACCAAAAAGCCCAAAACAAAACATCCATGAAATTGAGTAATATTTCTGTGACAAGGCAGAGGGGGAACCTTAGGGAATTAAAAATTACTTTGAGTCTAGGGCTACAGATATAAAGATGCCAAAAGTGTAATAGATTGCTATTGCTTAGCTTCATACTGGGACACAGATGCAGTTACGTGTGTGTTCCCAAACTACATTTCCATATTTTACTTGTTTTAAAATGTAGTATTAGTGAGTTTACTGGATCCATGGCTTTTATATTGTAAATTCAGACCTGTGGTCCCAAGCAGCTGATGATGAAAGATTCAACAGCAAAGACTGAGCAAACTAGGAAAAGAATTGAAAAGGATAAATTATTATTTTAAAAGACTATGAATTGTATAATTTGTAGTTGTGTAACTGTGTTACATGGTTGTGTAAAGATGTAATTAAAATGATATTCTTAAATGTTTTGTTTAGTTATTTTCTGCTACCTCTAATTTCTAATTTTCAGATGGAGAATTTAGTGGCTAGTTTTATGGCAAATTTGTCTTTTGGGAGATTGTATCTTATTTGAAGTTGTTAGGTCTTTAAATCCATGAGGTAATCAAGATGATAGAAAAGGGAAGATGCATCTCTTATTGACTTCTTAGTGATATGGTTGTGGGGTTTTTGGGAGGGTTTTTTTGCTATTTTTGAGAGGATGAAGGGGTTTGTTTGTCCAACCTTGTTCTTTCCAACCCAGGCATTTCCACTGAAATGAAAAGTAGTGATATAGTTGACATGTTTGTGTTTAAATTACTATTAAAATTAAATGTAAATTTTGCAGGCACACAAAATTTTAATATTCAGGAAATTTCATGCAGCATTAAAAAACATGTTATCAGGCTGAAGCAAAATAGATATATAAAGTTTTGATTGAGTTTGGAAAGATTTCTGAAGATTAAATGACTTACTATAAGACACTTCTCAGAAGCATACGTGTTCTGGAACTTTTAGGACCTGGAACCTTGAGAGGACAGGCAAAATCTGAGAAACTCTTGCCACAAAACAAGTATTTCAGTACTATAAGGGACTCTTAAGATAAGCTATAATTCTTGGAATATCTGTGGTGTCTGCAGAAAGTAAGCATTAACAAAATGCTGTATGTAGATACTAAAATAAATTATATTTTAAAATTACTTTTCTTCCCTAAAAAATGTTTTGTCTCTTTTAAAATATTTGTAACAATACTGTGTTGTTTGTCAAATAGTATTAGTTGATTCCTGAAGAAAGGTATCTACATTTAGCTGGATCTGTGTGTTAAAGATAGTGGATGATGAAGGAACTCTAATCCAGAGTCTTACCTAAAAATAGTACAGTTTGTGGAACTGGAGGTATGTGGGAAGGGCTGTGTGCATTTACCTACAGAAGGTGCATTCTGAGACCAGAGAGGGGACAGATGCAGATGAAACTGTGGCTATCGTAATGACTAAAAGGCTGAACTTTTTTTTCTAAGGAATGGAAATGTATTTTATGCAAGGCAATTATTATTTGGTATTGTTAATGTCTATGATCAGTGTTTTAAAATGTAAGTTTATCCTCCTCCATATTCATTGAGTGGCCCCTGTCTGTTTCTTTCTTGTCTCAGAAGATACTTTTGCAAAATGTACTAAGGTGTGTGATAAGAACAACTTATCACAACTTATAGGTGGCTTTTGGGAGTTAATAAGCTGCTGAACTCAGAGGCTCAAAATACTTGTCCAGTTCTAGTTGTCATAAGGGCAAGAGGCTTTGTTCTACTACATTACTCTTTGGTGGGGAATAGAATAGAATAGAATAGAATAGAATAGAATAGCACAGCACTGTCCAAATGCCTCAACCACTGACAGGCTTGAGACATCAACCACCTCTCTAGGAAGCTGGCAACAGTGTTTGACCACCCTCTGGATAAAGAAATGCTTCC